>NW_027203519.1:0-72404 GCF_024711535.1 Dipodomys merriami | reverse complement strand
AGTCAAGGCTGCTATCACAGCCTATATGAAGTCAGGCAAAAAACAGAAGTTGAGAGTAATTTAGTTGATAAATAAGATATTTTTGATGAGGCAGACTGAAATGAGACTCCAGAGAGAGGGTCAGAAAGATTGATCAGAGAGATTAAAATTGGTCACACAAAGATTGGAAAATAGTATTCCTTGTAGGACAAATAAATCATAGAAGTCCTGTGCATGTAAGAACAAGAGAGCAGACCACATTCCAGAAATGCACATTTTCTTAGAAATCAGCTTAATGAATTGTCAATGGAAATCTTTGAATTCTTAAATACTTGATCACATGTGGGAGAAGGCCAATTGCTGAAGAAAAAGAAAATATCATCACTCTGTTAGGAGTTCCAATATCACATTGGGAAGTAATAAAGCACAGATTTGTAATAAAAAGAGAAAACAATTATTCCAAATGTGGGCTTCATTTGTTTTTATGTAAATGTTCTTGATTTAGGTGCTAGCAATTACCATACAATTGATCCAGTCCCACAGCTGAGTTGATATTGACACATGAAGGAAAAGAGAAAATTTACAAATGTCTGATGAAATGAGTCAACGATGAAGTGTTCTAATAGTGATATCTGAGGTTTAGACACAGATGAAGAGGTAGATTTTCTTTTATAAAAGTCTCCCATTTTTAGCCTGCTTCCTGTGGCTCACAGCTGTAATCCTAGCTACTAAGGAAGCTGAGATCTGAGGACTGTAGTTCAAAGCCCCCATGGGCAGGAAAGTCTCAGAGACTCATCTCCATTTAACCACCAGAGAAACAGAAATGTCACTGTGGCTCAAGAGGTAGAGCCCTTACCTTGAGTTGAAGAGCTCAGGGACAGTGCCCAAGCCCAGATTTCAAGCCCCTATAACAACAACAACAACAAATCTCCCTTTTCTTGGACTGCTTATGTGTTTTCCTAACATTCAATAAAGAAGCCATTTTATCACCCACTATATTTTAGTCCTATCCTAGCTGCTACAAATAGAATGATTTGGTATCTTAGGTCAAAAGATTCATATTTAGGGCTGGGAAGGTGGTTCAGTTGGAGAGGGCTTGCCTTATATGCATGAGGCCCTGGGTTGGATTACTCAGCACCACATAAGCAAAAAGAAAAAAGCTGGAAGTGGCGCTGTGGCTCAAGTAGTAGAGCGCTATCCTTGAACTGAAGAGTTGAGGGACAGCGCTCAGGCCCAGAGTTCAGGACCCATGACCAGACCCTCCCCCTAAAAAAGGTTCCTATTTGGGGAAAAAATACCAGCTGTGGTAACTTTTTTTCCAATCTTTGAACTCTGGGTCGGGGCCCAGGACATAGTTATGCTGGTAGCTTTCATGTGAGCTTGCTTGTTATTTATTGGATTACTGCCCAAGACAGGAATTACTGGGTCTTAAGGGAGATCTATGTTTAGTCTTTTGAGGAATGTCCGTACTGCATTCCTGAGTGGTTGAACAAGTTTAATTTCCCACCAACAATATATTAGAGTTCCCATTTGGCTACATCCCTGTCAGCATTCGCTATTGTCAGTTTTCTTGAAAATGGCCATTCTATCTGGGACGATGTAGAATCTGTCTTGTACTTGTAGATTTGTAGGCACCTTCTAGCTACCATAAATGAATGGATCTATGAAAACTATATTGCTCTGAGTGTGCATTCCTTTCTTTTAGTATAATTTTCCCAAGCCTTTCATTTTCCTTAAGACTGGTGAAAAGTCATCCTTTCTGTTGGGTAAATAGAATTCCATTGTGTGTGTTTGGTGTGTGTGTGTGTGTGTGTGTGTGTGTGTGTGTAAAATGGCCCATGATTTCATTTCTAAGCCTTTGGTTTCATCTGTAATTTTGTAATTTCTTATTACATTCAAATTTCTTTCTCTACTGCATTGAAGAATATTGTTGGGATTTTGATGGGTATTGCATTGTCAATTGTTTGGGGGCAGTATTGCAGTTTTCACTATGTTAATTCTTCCAACCAGGAGCATTGAAAGACTTTCCATTTCCTTGAATCTCCTTAAATTTCCTATTTTAGTGTTGTAAAGGTTTCAGAGCAGAGGTCTTTCACATTTTTAGTTAAATTTATTAATTCCTAGTTTTGTTGTTGTTTTGTTTTGTATAGATTTGATTTTATTTTGAGGTTAATACATATGAGGTTGTTTTTTGGATTTCATCATGGATCTTCCCATTGTTGGTAACACAGAAAATCTACTGATTGTTGTGGGTTTTATACCCTGTTACATTGCTGAAGGTTAGCATCACCTTTACTAACGTGGGGGAGGAAGCTATAGTGTCCTTTAAATACAGGATCATTTCATCTGTAAAAAGGGATAGTTTTACTTCTTCCCTATTTGGATCCCCTTTATGTTTTCTCTTGCCTATTGGTCTTGCTAGAAAGTCCACTACTATATTGAAGAATAGTAGATAGAGTGGACAGCCTTTTCTCATTCCTGGTTTTAATGTCTTCATGCTTCCACCATTAAGTACACGCATATTATCTCTTATCATATACATACTCTATTATATTTAAGAAACTTCCATGCATTCCTAGCTTCTCAGACATTTAATCATAAAGGGGTATTGGAGCTTGTTAAAAGCTATTTCTACACCCATATAGATGATCATGTGGTTCTTTTCCCTGCTTCTACTGATGGTGTGTGTTATATTTATTGACAAGTATATTGAATCCAATTGTATCCTAGGATGAATACTGTTTGATCATAGCATATGATTTTTTTGTTAGTTGCTGAAATTGGTTGGTGAGAAATTTATTGAGAAATTTGCATCAATGCTTATCAAGGAGTGGGGTTCATAGTTCTCTTTCTTTGATAAGTCCCTACCGATTTGGGAAAGAGTCTAATTCTAGCTTCATAGAATATGTTTAATAATTCCATTTCCCTTTCTATTCCATTGAAGAGTTATATCTAAGTATTGTAAGTTTTTTTCAGCCCTTAATTTCATGATAAATCCATTGAGTACTAGATTTTTCTGGTATGGGAAATTTTTTATTGACATTTAATTTTCATTACTTCTTATGTATCACTTCTTGACTCAGCTCGGGTATAGGATAGCATCAATTTCTCAAGGATTCTCCAGGTGATTGGCATACAGTTTTCAAAGTACTTTCTTATAATATTCCCAATTTTCCTTATTTATGTTGTGATGCCTCATTTTTTTTCTCTAGTTTTCTCTATTATGTGAGTTCTCTTATTGGTTGTTCGGTGTTTTTTGTTATGAAGGTGATATACAGAGAGGTGCGTTACAGTTACATAAGTAATGAGTACATTTTTTGTTACTGCTTCGTCATTTTTTCCTGCTTCCACCCACCCTGACATCCCATTCCCCCAACGTTGTAAACTTCATTTCTAACATAGTGTCTAGTGTATATCACTGTTGCTTTGTTTAATCTTTGTCCCAACATTTCTGTGTTTTCCTTTCCCTTCCCCAAATCAGATTAACTTATATATAAGACAAAGGGTACAGAAATCAAAAACAGTGACTTAAGGGAATAAACCAAAGGGGAAAATGTAAATAGAAATTATTAAAAACAGTTCACTCTAAGGGTCTCATATCTAAAATATACTGGGAACTCAAAAATGTAAATCCCCCAACAACAAATCCTCAAAGAAACAACTGCCCAATAAATAAGTGGGCGAAAGACTTGAAGAGAAACTTCTCTGAAGAAGAAAGAAGGATGGCCAATAGACACATGAAGAAATGCTCAACATCCCTAGCCATAAAAGAAATACAAATTAAAACAACGTTGAGATACCACCTCACTCCAGTTAGAATGGCAAAAATCAAGAACTCTAACAACAACAGATGCTGGAGGGGATATGGACAGAAGGGAACCTTACTTCATTGTTGGTAGGAGTGTAAACTTGTTTAACCACTTTGGAAACAGTATGGAGGTTCCTCAAAAGACTTCACATAGAGCTCCCCTATGATCCAGCAGTCGCACTTTTGGGCATTTACCCAAATGTTTACTAATATGACCACACTAAAGCTACCAGCACAACTATGTTTATTGCAGCATTATTTACCATAGCTAAGATATGGAACCAACCCAGATGCCCCTCAGTAGATGAATGGATCAAGAAAATGTGGTATATATACACAATGGAATTCTATGCCTCCATCAGAAAGAATGACATTGCCCCATTTGTTAGGAAATGGAAAAACTTGGAACAAAATTATATTAAGTGAAGTAATCCATGCCCAAAGAAACATAGGTCCCATGATTTCCCTTATTTGCAATATCTAGTATATGTATGAGTCAAGCAGAAAAGGTCAGATAATGTGCTGTTAGGAAAATGAAGCCTTAGATATGTATTTTAATGTTTTTTTTCTTTCATGCATTTGTTTCTAACACATTTAAAAGATTATCTCTTTGTTGCTTTGTATGTCCCTCCCCCAGAGTATAACTCCTGCTTTCACTATATTTGATGTCAGTATAACTTGTGGAGGAGATGGGGAAAAACAAGTCATTTAAGGATACAGGTGGACCTGTTGCAACAATGAGAAGCACAAGTTGCATGTCAAAAACGAGCTTTATTAGGTGAGGGGGTTGGGGGTAGGCTGAGAAGGGATGTGAAGGGTAAACAAAGGAGGAGGCTGCAATGCTTGATAAGAAATGTACGCATTATCCTGCCCATGTAATTGTAACCCCTCTGTACACTATGTTCACAAAAAAATAAAATAAAATAAAAAGAAATTAGAACAAAAAATATCTTGTATTCATTTCTTGGAGCTCATTTCAATAAGAATCATTTTTTATGGTGATATACATATAGCTATTAAGCTATTGTGATCTTTTCTAAGAATATCCTAGTCATATTCTAGTTTTTCCAAATGAATGAAAACATTTAGCCTATAATTTTTTAGGTCTGGCTTGTTTGACTTATTATGTTTTCCAAGTGATTCCATTTCCTTACTAATGGGGCAATGTCATTCTTTCTGACGGAAGCATAGAATTTTTATTGTGAATATATATGACATTTTCTTGATCGATTCATCTACACATGGGCATCTGTTTTGGTTCCATTTCTTAGCTATGGTAAATAATGCTACAATGGACATAGTTGGATTGTAGCTTTAGTGTGTCCTTGTTTGTGGTCATTGGGTAAATGCCCAGAAATGGGTTTGCTGAGTTATAGGGGAACACTTTGGAGGAATCTCTATAATTCTTTATGGAGTTTTTGAACAAGTTTACATTTCCACCAATAGTGTAGTAATGTTCCTTTTTGGCTACATCCCCAACAGCCCAGGATCTGTTGTTATTAGTTTTCTTCATAATGGTCATTCTAACTGGGGTGTGGTGGAATCACAATGTTGCTTTGATTTGCATTTCTATGGCCAGAAATGTTGCATATTTCTTCATGTGTCTATTGGCCATTCATATTTCTGCTTCAGAGAGGTCTCTCTTTAAATATTTAGTCCACTTATTCAGAGGGTTGTTGTTTCTTTTGGGGGGGGGTGTCCGATCGTGGGGCCTGATCTCTGGGCCTGGGCGCTGCCCCTTAGCTCTTCAGCTCAAGGCTAGCACTCTACCACTTGAGCCACAGCGCCACTTCTGGCTTTTTTCTTTTTGCTTATGTGGTGCTGAGCAATCGAAACCAGAGCCTCAGGCATTCAAGGCAAGCGCTCTACCACTGAGCCACCTTCCCAGCCCGAGGTTGTTGTTTCTTTGAGGATTTGTTTATTTTGGGGGGTTAACTTTTGGGAATCTTAATATATTTTATATATGAGGCCATTGACTGTTGCAGAGCAAGTAACGATCTTCTCCCAATCTGTGGGCTTTCTATTTATCTCTCTCTATTAAGAGTTCTCTTCTTAGTCAGATTTGTCAAGGGTCTGTCAAGTATATTAATTTATGGAAAGAACCAACTCTATTTTGTTGATCTTTTTATGCTTTATTTTGTCTTTATTTAGTTATTTCTGATTTAATTTTTTTGTTTGTTTCTGTCTACTGCTATGAGTTTGGGCTTATTCCTGTTTTCAAGAAATTTGAGGTATATAATTAATATACAGGCTTGAGATTTCCCCAATTGCTTGATGTAGGCACACAGAGCTATAAATTTTCCTCAAAGTACTGCATTTCTGTGTCCCAGAAGGCTTGGTATTTTGTGTGTTCAATTTGTTAAATTTCAGAAACTTTCAGATTTTCATGCTCATGTATTCAGTGCCCCATTGGTCATTCAGCAATGTGTTGTTCAGTCTTCATGGGTTTGAGAATTTTTTTTTACTTTAGCTGTTTAATTATGTTTATTCTGTTGTGTTCTGACAAGATTTGGGAATTTGATTATTTTTTTCAATTTAGATAAAATTTCTTTTTGTTTTGGGGGAGGTCCGGTTGTGGGGCTTGAACTCTGGGCCTGGGGGCTGTCCTTCAGCTTTTCAGCTCAAGGCTAGTGCTCTACCACTTGAGCAACAGCACCACCGGCTTTTTTCTTTTGTTTATGTGGTGCTGAGTAATCGAACCCAGGGCCTCATGAATACAAGGCAAACACTCTATCACTGGATATATTCTATTTTGGAGACTCTTCCATGAGCTGCTGCGAAGAATTTATATTCTGACACTGAATGTATATTTTGTAGATATCTGTTAGGGCTAGGTGGTCAATGTTGTTATTTAGGTCTTCAGTTTCTTGGTTGAGTTTTGCTTAGATGACCTATCCATTGATAACAATGATGTGTTGAGATGTGTTTTTACGTTAAGTAGTATTTGGTTGATGAAGTGGGGGTGCTCCATGATTCAGGGCATTGATATTTAGACTTGTTATATCCTCCTAATGGAGAGTTGCTTTTATCAATATATAATGTCTCTTCCTACTAATTTTAATTTGAATTCTATTTTATCTTATGTTAGTAATTCTGTGGCCTTTTTATGGTGTCCATTTGCTTGAAAATTTTCCTTCCAGCCTTTCAGTTTGAGTATGTGTTTGTTTTTGTCAATAAAATGTGTCTCTTGTAGATACTAGATAGATGCATCTTTTTTGATACTAATATTTAATCTATGTTTTCTAATTGGAAAATTATGTCCATTTATATTAAAGGTTAAGACTGTGAAATATCTGATAAGTCCTGCTATGTTATATACCTGCTGTTAAGACCTGTACCTCATCTACTCTTAATATATTTACCTTGTTCTTGGGTAGGGAACATTTTATATAACCAGTTCATGTTCTTCTTGATCTTCTCTATGTGGGATATATTTGAATAACTTCTATCCTGCTTATTTGGTAGAGATACATTGTTTCAAGTTTTCTTTGTCAGGAAATATTTTTACATATCCTTTTAATGTAAAGGAGAGTTTGGCTTGGGACCATAATCATGGTTGGTAGTTGCTTGCTTTTAATGTTTGTCATATATCATGCTAGGCTCTCCTTTTGACCATATCAGATAAGAAACCTGTATTTATTCTGACTGTATATCCTTTATAAATAATCCGTCTTTTCTCCTGATAGATTTCAGAATCCTTTCTTTGATCTCTAATGATTCTCTAATAGATTATGTCGTGGTGGTGGTTTGTTCTGTTCTGGTATTCTCAGTTTGGTGTTCTAAAGGCTTCTCTTCTCTGAATGAGTCTATCTCTTTGGATATTTGGAATGATCTTTGCTAGAATTCTGTAATATGTTTCCCATCCATTTAGTTTCATGCTCTTCATCTTCTTGATACCTATCTCCCCCAATTTGATCTTATGAGTCTTGAACTTTCAGCAAGATCATTTCTTATTTCTTGGATTTGTTCTAAATGATTATTTCTTCTTTCCTATTAGACCTATTCTGCCTGTGATTCCTGAGATAATCTTCTATATCATCTATTTCTGTGGAGACATTCTATTTGCTTTTTTATTTCCTTGTCTTATAATTGGTTATTTTTTTAGGGCTTCTATCTCTTTATTAAAGCTTTTTTTAGATCTTGTATGGACTTTCTTTAAACTATTCTTTGGGTGGGGGGTTGGGGGATATGGGTTTTAGCTGTGTCTTCTCTCATATCGTTTAACTAGGTATCTATTTTTTTCCTTGGACACTCTTGCTTTTCCAGAATTTATTTTTCTTTCTGTTTGGAGTCTCCATGAATGATTTTTGCTAATCTTTGGTTGGGCTCATCTTGTTCACAAGTTTCCTTGTAGAGGTTTTGTATCTTTTCATTAACCATATTTTTCAGTAGTATTTGTAATGTATTTTGAAAACTATCTTCTAGGTCCTTGATTGTCTGTTCTAATGCCTTTTTATTTACTGTGTGAATTATATTACCTTGGCATCACTTTCCTCATATTTTTCTGATTTGTTCTGTCCATTTGGAAGATCTCTTGGCTTTCATTTGGGGGATCTATGATCTTAATAGGTGATTATCTATGTTCTTGGTTGATTTGCCAGGTGTTGCTTTGGTCTTCTGTTGTGATTTTTTTTCTGGAATTAGGTTTTTTCTAGACCATTAAGTGCAGGAGAAGAGATCAGTTGTGGTGAGATGTTGTGCTGTTAATACTTGTGGTTCCAATGACAGTTCTGACTGTCCAGTGGTAAGGTGAATTGTGTCTGTGTTTAAATGTGACTGACTCTGTTTGTGATGTTTTCCCATGTGGACCTTTTATTTCCACACTGCAGTTGTGCTTTTGAGTATGTTGGCCAACACAGTCACAGCAGTCACCTTCCTGGCTGGGTAATTTTTCATAGATTTTTGTGTGCTTGTGAAGACAGTATAATATTTTCTTTTGGATTCTATATCTACATATAATTATAGCTGACTTGGTGTGACCCTCTAGAAGTGGAGTACCTGCTAGGACTCTAAATCTCTGTTTCATTAGAGAGAGCTAGCATAATTTTCTGTTGTTATTCTGCCATTGTTTTTCCTCTTCCTCAGGTTTATTTTATATTGTGGATTTTTTCACATAATTTAGGATTTGTGATGGTTGTATCAGGGTATTTTTGTTTTTCTGTTTGTGTTACTTTGAACTAGTGATTTCAGGCATGTATGAAGAGACAGTAATAATATGAAATCTGAAGAGCCTAAGGCTTAAAGAGGCACAAGGAAGGCCTAGTAACTCCATTACACACACTAGCAACCATCTTGTGAGGTACGAATTGTAAAAATAACCATGGGTTTGACCCAGAAATGACACAAAAAGAAAAACAATACCCAGACAACTGAGACAAAAGCTATCCTTGGGAAAGCCACAGGAATTTTCTCCAGATGCGTTGACCAAACACTGGGTGGCCATGCAGGACACAGTGACCCAGTGGCCAGAGAAATCCTGTCAATAGCATGTCAATAATAATATTAGCCAATGCATAGCTTAGTTTGCTTAAAATTTTAGCCAGTCATGTAAATTCTCATGTAAAACTTCTTTAAAGTTTTTTGTTCAATACTATAAAAACTGTGCTGATTCTATGTTTGGGGCTTCTTAGCCTCACCAGTTACTGAGTGTGTGGAGGACCAAGCTTGAGCTTGCAAATGAACGACTCCTTTGTCATTTGAATTGGTTGTGGTCTCTGGTCGTCTTCGGTGGGTCTTGAATCCAGGTACAACAGATAGGTGCACATCTGGGATCTCCCTCATAAGCCCACCCTGACACCTGATCAGGGAATAGCAAAGAACGGCTGGTAAGTTAAGGCATTGCCCCTTTGTAAATATCTGGTATTTTTTGGGGGGTGGGTCCAGTCGTGGGGCCTGAACTCTGGGCTTGGGCACTGTCCCTCATCTCTTCAGCTCTACAACTTGAGCCACAGCGCCACTTCCAGCTTTTTTCTTTTTGCTTATATTGTGCTGAGGAATCAAACCCAGGGCCTCATGCATGCAAGGCAAGTGCTCTACCACTGAGTCACCTTCCCAGCCCCATGTATGGTATTTTTGTAGCTTGCAGTTTGGGTGTTGGAGATGGCAAGAAATCTTGGTGGATGCACTATAAAGCAGCCAACAGGACCAGTGGGAGACATCCTCCGGATGCCCTGGGGAAGTAAACTATCCACTAGTGCGGGCATTTGGGCCCACCTGTAGCCTGCCAGGTTCTGTTTGATAGTTTACAAGGTAGACTGTCCACTAGTGCAGGCATTTGGGAGTTTTCCTCTCTGTAGTCCATCACTTTCTGTCTGACAGACTACCATGCACATACTGTTAATATATCTTGTCTTAATGTCTGTGTGTCTGTCTGTTTTGTGGCTTTCGTAGAACATTTCCTCTTTCACATTCATTCTGACGTGGATGCCTGGAAACTCTATTCGCCTCCATTTAAAATTGTTAGTCTTTGTTCTATTCCTTGTCCAACAATAATTACTTTCTCTTTCAGACGCTCTTATCTTCCTCCTCGAAGGGCGAAATTTGGCTTAGAAAGTTGGCCTACTTGAAGCAAAGAGGGAGTAGGGTAGTCTTTTACCAGATGACACTGCTGAAACATCAAGTGTCTCCCTCTACCCCTTTGGGATTGTAGACAGGTCAGTCAATCCACATTTTTCTCCTTGGGACACTGTGAGTTGTGGTTATATCCTAAATCCCCGAAAGCACAAGTTGTTTCATTTTGTGACATTTGTAATTGCCTTCCTCCTTTTTTCTTGTCTTGTGTGTGGATTGATATATGTTGAAATGGGTCAGAACCAAAGTATATCTCTTACCTTTCTGACAGCTAATTTTAAAGATGATAAGGAAAGAGCTAACAATTTAGATGTTGAAGTTAAAAAAGAAAAATTACTTACTTTGTATAAGTCAGAGTGGCCTACTTTTGAGGTTGGATGCCCCTCCCAGGGAACTTTGGGTCTAAATACTATTGGGAAGGTTAAACGAAGGGTTTTTTTTTAACAGATAGCACAGGGCACCCCGATCAGATTCCCTATACTTTAGTATGCAGAATTTGGTGTAGGAAACCCCAAAGTGTCTGTCACACTTTCTACCCCTTTCTGTGGATAAAAACAAGATTTTAGCATCAATAAAAGATACGTCAACTACCCCCTCAGTCCCCTTATACCCCATTTTACAAGAAGGGAGTGAGGATCTTCTCTCATTAGACTCCGATCTCCCCCCATACCCTTCACTGCTGCCTCCTCCATCCCCCATGGAGCAAGGGGAGGCAGCTGGAGGCAAGGATCAAGAAGCCAGCAGCAACTTGGAAGGGCCAGCAGTAAGAACTCGTGGTCACATTTAGAGAGCTGCCAGCCTGAGACTCCCTGACACCACAGTGATTCTGCCGCTCAGAGAAATTGGACGACTGGATGAAACTGGAGACCGCCGACTTCACTATTGGCCCTTCTCAATGAGTGACTTATATAATTGGAAAACACAAAATGCAAAATTTTGAAATAATCCCAAAGATTTGATTTCTCTCCTAGATAGTGTAATGTTCATGCACCTGCCGACCAGGGATGATTGCCAGCAATTATTTTGGGTCTTATTAATCTCGAAAGAAAAATAAATGATTCAAACTGAGGCCAAGAAAGTAGTTCCCGGTGATGACGGGCAGCCTACTGCTAATCCTAATTTAATCAATGCATCTTTTCCATTAACCAGGCTCCAAGCAACGGTTGGGACTACAACACGGCAGAAGTTAGGGGGAGATTATGGGTCTATCGCAAGATTCTAATGGTGGGTCTCAGGGCAGCAGCCTGCAATCATACCATTTTGGCTAAATTATACATGGTCTTACAAGGAAGGAAACCCTACAACGCCCAAATAGTCAAGGTCTATGCAGAGATCAGTGCACTTACTGCCAAGAAATAGGCATTAGGCCAAAGAATGTCCTAAGAAAAGGGAACTTTGAACAAAGCAGTGGCAGCTGCATAGAACCTGGACCCTAATGGTTAACAATCTTGCTAATAATGAATAGGGACCTCAGGGTTCAGTTCCTCTCCTTGAACCCAGGGTAACGCTAAAAGTGGAGGGGACTCCAGTAAAATTTCTAATGGATAGCCAGGCTTAATACTTGGGTTTAATAAAGCCTCAAGGAAAAATCTCAAATAAAACCTCTTGGGTGAAAGCAGTCATGGGGATTAAACAATACTCATGGACCACCAAAAGAAGAGTGAACTTGGGATGGGACCAGTGTCCCACTCATTCTTGTTTATTCCAGAAAGCCCTTATCCCTTTTGGGGAATAGACTTGTTAATCAAGGTGGAGGCACAGATTCACTTCTATCCAGAAGGCCCCCAGGTGGAGGATGCTCAAGGAAGACCAATACAAGTATTGACTCTCGACCTGGAAGATGAGTACCGGTTGCGCCAACCACCCCAGCCTCCTGAACAAGAAATCTATTGGCTGGAAAGATATCCAGAAGGTTGGGGAGAGACTGGTGGAGTGGGACTAGCGAAACATAAACCAGCTTTCTTCATCGAGGTAAAACCAGGACCCAGTTAGAGTTCAGTACCCTATGTCCATGTGGCATGGATGGAATAACACCCCACATTAGGTCTCTGCTAGAACTGGGTATATTGTGACCCTGCCAGTCGGCGTGGAACACTCCTCTGCTACCGATCTGCAAGCCCAACTGTAATGACTATAGGCCAGTACAGGACTTAAGGGAAGTCAATAAAAGGGTAAAGGAAATTCACCTTACCGTACCCAAACCCTTCACTCTCCTGAGCACCCTGCCTCCAAATAAGCAGTAGTATACAGTATTAGATTTAAAAGATGCCTTTTTCAGCCTACCCTTGGCACCCAAAATTCAAGATCTCTTTGCCTTTGAGTGGACAGATGTCAAAGGAGGTATCAACAGACAACTGACCTGGACAGACTCATTCAAGGATTCAAAAACTCACCAGCACTCTTTAATGAAGCTCTGCATAAGGTCTTGGGTGAGTTTAGGGGAAGCCACCCTGGTCTGACTTTGTTGCAATATGTGAATGACTTTCTTATTGCCACTGAAACCGATAAAGAATGCATGCAAGACGGGTTCTGGGAAGATGGCGGAGGAGAAGCTGGAATCTGAACAAGCTCTCGCATAGAAAGCAATTTTAGAGTTCTAGTGAACAGTCCTAAGCCAGAGAATCACACCAAGTGTGCCATCACAGGACAGAGAATTAGACAAGAGAGGGGAAGCCAAGGAAACATATCAGCTGCGGCTACGGCGGCAGGGTCGCGGCAGCGACCACCGCCGAGGGGTCATACCTGAGACACAAAGAGTCCGGGACGAAGGAGCCATACGCAGCAGACGAGCGGATTCTACTCAACACCAACAAGAACCTACAAGGAGCGGAAATCTTCATCCTGCTGTTTGCAGACCAGAGACGACCCAGGATCCAAGACTCGGCATGAGTACAAGCCCGACATCCTCACTCCTTCTCAGGAAGCAGAGGAGGGAAGGCCACCACTCCCCCCCCAGCGCCGGTGATCTCCATCTTGGATACCGACAAAGCTCGGAGGAGCTGCTAGCTCCAGCTCAGGCCTTGGAATAAAACGAGTCATTTAGCAGGTCACAAGAACTTAACGGCGAAGTGACCTGCCAGACTCAGCTCCATCCAGGGAAAAGTCACCCAGCTCAGGCGCCAGCCATAGGAGTGCCTTGCCTCACTGGGTAACCAGAGCCAGAGGCTGCCCCTCCCTCTAGCAGCCACCACAATCAATTGAAAAACAGAAACCCTGAGAATGGCTCCAGGCTGGGCGCTGTGAGCTTTATCACAAAATAGCCCCAGGGAAAAGCTACTGTTTGTTGAAAGGCCTCAACTCTACCCAGAACCTAGCACCATCACCACATGCCCGTCTTTTGTGACTCTCAAAGCAGATCACCCTCCCAGAAAACTAACCTGGGAGGGGGATCTCAAAATCTTGGGTAAAGCAGAGCATTTTTCTGCCTCTTCCAACCAACCGACTTAAGAAACCAATCAAGCCACAGGACTTCAAGCTGACCAGAGACTCCAACAAGAGACTGGTTAGAGACAAAAGGGAGATACAGGATTCTTCCCACTCCTCCCCCCCCCAAAAAAAAATCAAAAGACGCTTTTTTTTCTTTTTTTTTTCTTCTTCTTTTTTTCTTTTTTTGCTTGTTTTTTGTTTTTTGCTACCTTATATATATATATTTTTCCCTTCTAAAACTTTTATTAATCTTTAATTTTTGCCTCTTCTGAAAAAATAATTGTTTTCCAGTAATTTTTTTTTTCTCATCTTATAATTTTTATTTTAGGAATATGTGAATGAGCGTTTTTCTTTCTTTTCTTGTCTTCTTTCTCTTTTTCTTTCTTTCTTAATTATCTTTTTGTTTTTTGTCTAGCTCTACTGAACTTCTGATCTTTTCTTCTCCCTTTCCCATCCTTAAAGCTTTTCACATCTCCTCTATGTCCCTCCCCTTCTCAGAACATATTCACATTCCTCTCTAAATAGATGGTCTTTTAACTTCTATAATAACATTAATTTTTACGTTTCTATTTTTTTCTGGTCTCTCTCTCTCTCTCTACTTGCATCCTACCCAACCCATTTCCTGCATTGTGATTGGGACATAGTTAACTCTCCCTGTGCCTCCCCACACCAATCTATTCCTATTTTTTACCCACATCTCTCCCTAATCCTAATAATTTCTGGTTTTCCAAATTCTTTTCTGCGGTTCGAAGTACTTTAACATATAGTTGTTTTATGTTGAATAGATGTATCTGTTGAACTAGATTGTATCTGTAGACTATTGACTTTACAAACGCAAACTTTGGTTGATGGTTGCCTTAAGATAGTGTTCTAGCATAAAACTGGTGCAATCTTCATCTCAAATGGGCCGAGTAAGCCGGAAAAACACAAGAAAAATGGCAAATTCGGGTATCTCAATTCCCAATCTTGATAATCAGGGATTAGAACAGATAAAGAATAATCCAGAGGAGAGTTCCCAAATAGCTCTACAAACACTAATAGCAAACATGATAAATGAGAAGTTTGACAATGTACAAAGGACTCTGTATGAGCGTGATAAGGAGAGAGAGGAGGCATCCCAGAAGTTTATACAGGAATATCATAAGTGTGAGGAAGCTACTCAAAAACTGATACAGGATTTGCGTGAACAACTTGAGAATGCTCAAAGAGAAAGGGAGGAATGGCGTGAGCAGTCAGAGAACACTCAAAGAGAACTGCAGGATTCCCACGAACAGGAAGAAAGAGAACTGCAAGAATCCCACAGACAGGAAGAAGCTAATCAAAGAGAAATTCAGGAATTGAGAGACCAGGTAGAGAATACACAAAGATCACTAAAGGCATTCATGGAATCCATTAACAAAGAGCTGAAGGAAGTCAGGGAGACCACAAAGGGAATGCTGAATGGAACCCAACAGAAGGAATGGGAGTCCAAAGAAACCATAACAAATCAACTAAGTGATTTGAGAACAAACACTGAACACCAAATTAAGGAAGTAAAGAAATTCCTACAAGACCTAAAACAGAGCTTCAACAAAGAACTTGAAGCCATCAAAGCTGACCAATTAGAAGGAAAAGAGATAAAAAACAAAGTAGAGAGTCTTGACAGCAGGTTAGACCATGCAGAAGATCGAATCTCAGGGATTGAAGACAGCCTAGATATTATAGAGAAAGAACATACAACCTTCCAAGACAAGTCCAAGAAATATGATAGGTCTATCCAATACCTGGAAGACACCATCAGAAGGCCCAATCTAAGGATAATGGGTGTAGAGGAGCACCTAGAAACAGAAGTTAATGGTCTAGGAAATTTGTTTACCAGGATCCTAGCAGAGAACTTCCCAAACATACAAAAAGATAGGCCTATTCAGATACAAGAAGCTTTTAGAACCCCAAATAGACCAGACCAGAATAGGACATCCCACCTTCACATTATAATCCACACAGGATCAACCCAGACCAAGGAAAAGATCCTTAAAGCTGTCAGGGAGAAAAGGGTAATCACCTACAAAGGGAAACCAATTAGAATTACCTCAGATTTCTCAGCAGAGACAATCAAAGCAAGAAGAGCCTGGAATGACGTATGCAATGCCCTAAAAACAAACAACTATCAACCAAGAATACTGTACCCAGCTAAACTCTCCTTCATAACTGAAGGCCAAATAAAAACCTTCCATAGCAAAGAAAAATTGAAACAATACATCTCCACCAAACCAGCCCTACAAAAGATTCTTAAAGATGTCCTACACATAAAAAACCAACAAGACCGCAACAAAGGCCAAGAAACTGCACCCAAACTGAGAATCCAAGAACCTTAGGAAGAACCCAGTTTTTGCAGCCCCCAAGAAGGTGGATAACATGGCAGGAACTCCCAAATACTTCTCAGTACTATCTCTTAACGTTAACGGACTGAACTCTCCAATTAAGCGACATAGACTGTCTAGTTGGATTAAAAAACAAGACCCTTCTATCTGCTGGCTGCAGGAGTCACATCTTGCCTGTAAAAACAAAAACATCTTCAATGTTAAAGGCTGGAACAAAATCTACCAAGCAAACGGCCATCATGAACAGGCGGGAGTTGCAATCCTAATATCAGATAAAATAGACTTCAAACTAAAATTCGTGAGAAGAGATAAAGAAGGTCACTACATACTAATTAAAGGATCTCTCCTTCAGGAGGATATTACAATTCTAAATATCTATTCGCCAAACAATGGAGCACCCAAATTTATCAAAGAAACACTACTTTCCCTCAAATCCCATATAGATCCAAAGACATTAATTGTTGGGTATTTTAACACACCACTCTCCCCACTAGATAGATCAACTCGGCAAAAACTCAACAGAGAAACCGCAGATCTAAACAGCTGCATAGATCAACTAGACTAAACAGACATTTACCGAACATTTCACCCAGCAGCATCAGAATTCACGTTCTTCTCAGCAGCACATGGAACGTTTTCTAAAATAGACCACATTTTAGGCCACAAAGCAAACTTGTCTAAATTCAGAAACATTGAAGTTATACCTTGCATTCTCTCTGACCACAAGGGAATAAAATTAGAACTCAACACCAAAAGCCACCAAAGAAAGTCCGGTATCACATGGAGGCTGAACAACACACTGCTGAATCATGAGTGGGTCATGGAAGAGATTAGAAAGGAAATTCAAATGTTCATACTATTCAACAAAAATGAACACACAAATTACCAGCTCCTCTGGGACACAGCAAGGCAGTACTCAGAGGCAAGTTTATAGCTCTGAGCTCCTACATCAACAAATTGGAGAGATCGGAAACTAACAATTTAATGACACATCTAAACCTCCTTGAAAAAGAGCAGCAAGATAAACCCCAATCCAGTAGACGGAAAGAAATAATCAAAATTAAATCAGAATTAAATGAATTAGAATCCAAAAAAACTATAGAAAGAATCAACAAAACAAAGAGTTGGTTCTTCGAAAAACTTAACAAAATTGACAGACCCTTAGCAAATCTAATCAGAAAAAGGAGAGAACACACCCAAATTAATAAACTCAGAGATGAGAATGGAAACATCACCACAGAAACAACCAAGATTCAGAACATTATAAGGGAATACTTCTCAAAACTTTATGCTAATAAGTTTGAGAACTTGACAGAAATGGACCTTTTCCTAGCAAATATTGACATGCCAAAACTAAACCAAGATGAGTTAAACCAGCTTAACAGGCCCATATCAAGCATTGAAATAGAAACAGCAATAAGAGACCTCCCAGCTAAGAAAAGTCCAGGACCAGATGGTTTTACAGCGGAATTTTACAAGGCCTTCAAAGCAGAGCTCACACCAATACTCCTCCAACTCTTCAATGAAATTGAAAGAGAAAGCTCACTACCGAACACATTCTATGAAGCCATCATAACCCTCATCCCAAAACCAGGCAAGGACTCATCAAAGAAAGAGAACTATAGACCCATTTCTTTGATGAACATTGATGCAAAACTTCTCAACAAAATTTTGGCCAATCAACTTCAACAATTCATCCAATAAATCATACACCATGATCAAACAGGATTCACTTCAGGGATGCAAAGCTGGTTCAATATACGCAAATCAATTAATATTATTCATCACATCAACAGGAGCAAGAATAAGAACCACATGGTTATCTCAATAGATGCAGAAAAAGCATTTGACAAGATCCAACACCCCTTTATGATGAAGGTTCTGGAAAAATTAGGAATCCATGGAACATTCCTCAATACAATAAAGGCTGTATATGACAAACCTACAGCCAGCATTATACTCAATGGTGAAAAACTAAAGCCATTTCCTCTTAACTCAGGAACAAGACAAGGATGCCCACTCTCTCCACTTCTCTTCAATCTAGTATTAGAATGCCTAGCTACAGCAATAAGACAAGATGCAGACATAAAGGCGATCCAAATAGGGAAAGAAGAAATAAAATTCTCCCTCTTTGCAGATGACATGATCTTGTATTTAAAGAATCCCATGGACTCCACTCCCAAATTACTCAAGCTGATTCAAAACTTTGGCAAAGTAGCAGGTTATAAAATTAACCCCCCAAAATCAATGACTTTTTTATATGCCAACAATGAGAAAAGTGTGGCTGAAATTAGGAAAGCAACTCCATTTGTAATAGCCCTACAAAAAATAAAATACCTAGGAATTAACTTAACCAAAGAAGTGAAGGTCCTCTATGATGAAAAATGTAAAATCTTGAAAAAGGAAATCAACACAGAACTTAAAAAATGGCAAAACCTCCCATGCTCCTGGATTGGCAAGATTAACATCGTGAAAATGGCAATACTTCCCAAGGCTATCTACAAATTCAACGCGATACCTATCAAAATTCCACCCTCATTCTTCAAGGAAATAGAGGAGCCAATCCAAAAATTCATATGGAACAATAAAAGACCCCGAATAGCAAAAACACTTCTCAACGGAAAGAACACTGCTGGAGGAATATCAATACCAAATTTCAAACTCTACTATAAAGCCACAGTAATCAAAACAGCTTGGTATTGGCATAAGAACAGACCTCAGGACCAATGGAATAGAATTGAAAACCCAGAAATGAACCTACAGACCTATAGCCATCTAATCTTCGATAAGGAAGCTAAAACAATAGAATGGATGAAAGTCAGCCTCTTCAGTAAATGGTGCTGGCAAAATTGGTTAACTACATGTAGAAAACTAAAGGTAGATCCTTATATATCACCCTGCACCAGAATCAACTCCAAATGGATCAAAGACCTTGAACTCAAAGCAGACACTCTGAAAACATTACAGGATGGAATAGGAGAAAACTTAGGTCTCCTTGGCTCAGGCCGAAATTTTCTGAATAGAGACCCGGAAGCACAACAAATCAAAGAAAGGTTGGACAAATGGGATTGCATACGGTTGCAGAGCTTCTGCAGGGCAAATGACATAGCTAGCAAGATCAATAGAAAGCCCACCGATTGGGAGAAGATCTTTACTAGCCATACAACGGACAAGGGTCTCATATCTAAAATATACTTGGACCTCAAAAAATTAAACCACCCAACAACAAATCCTCAAAGAAACAACTGCCCAATAAATAAGTGGGCGAAAGACTTAAAGAGAAGCTTCTCTGAAGAAGAAAGAAGGATGGCCAATAGACACATGAAGAAATGTTCAACATCCCTAGCCATAAAAGAAATGTAAATCAAAACAACATTGAGATATCACCTCACTCCAGTTAGAACAGCAAAAATCAAGAACTCTAACAACAACAGATGCTGGAGGGGATGTGGACAGAAAGGAACCTTACTTCATTGTTGGTGGGAATGTAAACTTGTTCAACCACTTTGGAAAGCAGTATGGAGGTTCCTCAAAAGACTTCACATAGATCTCCCCTATGATCCAGCAATCCCACTTTTGGGCATTTACCCAAATGTTTACAAACA
This sequence comes from Dipodomys merriami, assembly GCF_024711535.1. Taxonomy (NCBI): domain Eukaryota; kingdom Metazoa; phylum Chordata; class Mammalia; order Rodentia; family Heteromyidae; genus Dipodomys; species Dipodomys merriami. The sequence continues at coordinate 52,656 of NW_027203519.1, read as the reverse complement.
AGACCACACTAAAGCTACCAGCACAACTATGTTTATTGCAGCATTATTTACCATAGCTAAGATATGGAACCAACCCAGATGCCCCTCAGTAGATGAATGGATCAAGAAAATGTGGTATATATACACAATGGAATTCTATGCCTCCATCAGAAAGAATGACATTTCCCCATTTGTTAGGAAATGGAAAGGCTTGGAAAAAATTATATTAAGTGAAGTAAGCCAGGCCCAAAGAATCATAGGTCCCATGGTTTCCCTTATTTGCAATATCTAGTATAGGTATGAGTCAAGCAGAAAAGATCAGATAATTTGATGTTAGGAAAATGAACCCTTAAATATGTATTTTAATGTTTTCGTTTCTTTCATGCATATGTTTCTAATGCATTTATAAGATTACTTCTTTGTTGCTTTGTATGTCCCTCCCCCACAGTGTAACCCCCGCTTTCACTATATTTGATGTCAGTATAACATGTGGAGGAGATGGGGGCAAACAAGTCGTTTAAGGATTCAGGTGGACCTGTTGCAACAATGAGAAGTACAAAATGTCATGTCAAAACCAGCTTTACAATGTCGGTGGGGGGGAGGGGGGTATATTTGGTTGGGGGGAGGGGGGAGGCTGGGAAGGGAGGTGAAGGGTAAACAAAGGAGGAGGCTGCAATGCTTGGTAAGAAATGTATGCATTATCCTGCCCATGTAATTGTAGCCCCTCTGTACAGTATGTTCTCAAATAAAATAAAATAATATTTTAAAAAAAAAGAATGCATGCAAGGAACAGAAATTTATTCCAGACTTTGGGAAAACTTGGTTAATGAGCATCGGCCAAGAAAGCTCAAACCTGCAAATCAGAGATAACTTACTGGGGTTATTTATTGAAAAGGGGCAGTCGTGGCTCATGAGAGCCAGAAAAGAAACTGTCCTTAAATTTCCAACACCCTGGTCACAGCACCAAGTAAGGGAGTTTTGGGGATCAGCCAGCTTTTGCTGTCTGTGGATTGTCTGGTTTATGGAGCTGGCTAAACCTCTTTACGAGGCTACCAAGGAGAAGCAACTGTCTCAATGGACAGAAGAACCTGAACGAGCCTTTGAACAGATAAAAACTGCCTTATTATCAGCTCCAGTGTTGGGACTCCCGGATGCCACTAAATCCTTTTACTTATATGTGAATGAACATAATGGGATAGCAAAAGGAGTCCTAACCCAATATTTGGCCTATGGAGGAGACAAGTAGCTTACTTTTCAAACAAATTAGACTCACTAACAGCAGGATGGCCATAATGTCTGAGAATCATAGCGGCTACTGCTCTGATGGTCAAAGACGCAGATAAGCTAACCATGGGAAAGGAACTTTATGTGACCACCCCCACACACACACTATTGAGGGTTTGTTAAAACAACCACCAGATCGGTGGCTCAGCAATGCCTGGTTAACCCATTACCAAGGACTGCTAATCAACCCTCTCAGAATCAATTTACAGGCTCCCTCGCCTCTCAACCCGGCGACACTGCTACCAGATCCGGACCTAAACATGCTGCTACATAACTGTCAGAGATCCTGGCCCAAGGCCATAACATCCAAGAGGACTTAAGGAGCCAGCTGTTGCCTGACGCTGAACTCATGTGGTTTACAGACGAAAGCAGCTTTGTTTATCAGAGACAGAGTTATGCTGGAGCGGCAGTAGTGACTGAGACTGATGTGGTCTGGGCTGAACCTCTACCAGTAGGCACATCAACCTTGAGAGCCAAGTTAATAGCCCTGACCCAACTTCTAACACTGGGAAAGGACAAAAGACTAACTGTGTACACTGACAGTCAGTATGCATTTGCAATGGCTCATGTACACAGAGTTATTTACAAAGAAAGAGGATTACTGACAGCTGAAGGAAAAACCATCAAAAATAAAGATGAAATCTTGACTTTAATTACTGTTGTTTGGCTTCCTAAGTTAGCTATTGTTCATTGCCCTGGACATAAAAAACCTAAAGATGCTGTGCGTAAAAGCAATAACCTGGCCAACAGAACAGCCTGGAAGTTGGCAATACAAAGGTAATCTATAATGATGATTAATCTCCCAGACTCTGGTACAAGAACTCTTCTGGACACTCCAATATACACCACTGAGGACATGAAATGGATTGATCAACTGCTGAAGGCACAATGCCTAAGTGGTTGGTGAAGAGATTCTAGGAGCATCATTATCTTATCAAGTAGTTAGGGAGTAAAGTACTGCTTAAGTTGCATCAAAGCACCCACGTGGGTGCTAGGAAGATGCAAGATCTGGTGACAAATGCTGGACTTATGATCAAAAATAGTCATGCTAAAATTGTCAGGGACCGTAAGGCATGTCAACTGACAAATGAAATTAAGAACCAGACAGGAACAGGCAGTCAAATAAGAGGAGAGAGACCAAGAACTTACTAGAAAGTGGACTTCATGGAAATTAAACTTGGCAAGTATGGATATAAACATGCTAGTTTTCATAGATACCTTTTCAGGATGGGTAGAAGCCTTTCCTACAAAGCACGAAAAGTTACAGGTGGTGGCTAAGAAGTTACTAGAAGAGATCTTACCCAGGTTTGGCTTCCCTATTATGATAGGATCAGATAATGGACCAGCTTTCTTGTCCAAGGTAAGTCGGGGACTTGCAAGTACTCTTGGGGCAGATTGGAAATTGCATTGTACTTGTAGACCCCAAAGTTCAGTACAGATGGAAAGGATGCATAGAATTCTAACAGAGAGGCTGAACAAATTGACCATGGAGATCGGGGGTGACTGGGTAACTCTCCTTCCCTTTGCCTTATACAGTGTATGCAATTCCTCTTTTAAAATTGGTCTTTCCCCTTATGAAATTGTATTCGGAGTGCCCCTTCCCACAATTCTTAATTTGTCAGAACAGTTGCTTAGAGAAGATGATTACTCAGAAATTTTGTTCTCCTTACAGAGGGACTGAAGGCGCTGTACAAGTTGGGCCCTCCATCAATCCCACATCACTTCCACCCTGGAGACTGGGTCCTGGTGAAAAGACACCGACAGGAAAACCTGGAGCCGAGGTGGAAAGGAACTTATGTGATCATCTTGATGACTCCAACGGCCCTCAAAGTCGATGGGATCACTACATGGATCCACCATTCTCATGCAAGCCTGCAGATACCATAGCAGATCTCGTTGAGGATCCAGTGTGCCAAGTCTTGTGCTCCAAAGAAAATCCTTTAAAGCTCAAATTGAACCACAAAAGGACTTAGTCATGAATTGGATATTGGTGTATAACTTAAGTGGAAATTGTATTAGCATAGTAGTAAGTGCTGGCAATCTCCACTGCCCATATAATTGGACTTAGACTGTTAGCAATCAGGTAATGGGTAAACGTTTACCTTTGGCCATGAAAGAAGGACTGTCCCTATGGTTCCCCGACAAGCTTACATGTAACTTGTGTCAGCTTGCTGATGGTGTATGGGAAGGACATAGGCTCATGAAATGTAGATGGAGGCAATGGTATGTATGCCCAGGGGAAGGAAGGACTAGTAATTGTGGGAGGACCAGAGGACTTTTACTGTAAGAGCTGGGGCTGCAAAACAAGTACCTCAGGAAAATGGAAAGGAAAGGGAGGAGACCTTGTTATGTTTAACAAACCAGGACCAATGGGCATCCATTTTAATGGGATGTCTGTACGTAAACAAATTAGGGTCTCCCAGGAGTATGATGCCAGAGTGCAAGTTCAGTTCACAGACAAGGGCAAACAAGCCCTAGGATGGGAATTAGGAAAGACCTGGGGACTAAGATTGTACAGATGGGGAGAGACACATGATGGCATTCTCATAACCCTACAAGCAATTGCCACAGCCAGTTATTCCCCTTCAGCAATGGGACCAAACACAGTTTTAAAACCAGTCTCTGCCATAAACCCAAAGTAGACAACAAGAAAGAGCCCTGGGCTGTAGTGACCCCATCACTTGGGGAAAGCATCCCCTGGGCAGAGGATTCCTTACGGCAGCTGTTGGTTCAAACTTACAATGTGATCAATCAGACCCGTGCTGATATTACAAGCTCGCGTTGGATGTGTTCTGATATGAGACCTCCATTTTATGAGAGTATTGCATTGATACAGAATGTGACTAATGTTAAAACAAGTAAATCATGCAGGTGGGAACAAAAGGAAGCAAAACTTATTCTACAGACAGTTATAGGACAAGGGTTATGTGTGGAACGAGTACCAACTAACTTTACTCACTTAAGTAATCAGACTCAAGAATGGATTCCAGAGGAAGGATACCTATTACCTCCTCAAGATGCTTGGTGGGCATGTTCAACTAGCCTAACCCCCTGCGTCCATTTAGAAGTTTGAAATAGGACTAACAGTTTTTGTGTCATAGTACAACTTATCCCACAACTGCTCTACCATTCTCAGGAAGACATGATGAAAAAGATGTCTGCAGCAAGCTATTGGCCACGAAAAGCTAAAAAAGAAATAATAACAGCAGTAACAGTTGAGGTTCTAGTGGGCTTAGCTGGACTAGGAACTTGGGTGGCATCCCTAATTACTCAGAGAACATTTTACGCTAGCCTTCTTGCCACTATAGATGAGGATATCAAAAACCTGGAAAGCACTATAGTCTACCTTCAAAAATCACATGACTCCTTAGATGTGGTAGTGTTACAGAACAGATGGGAGCTGGACTTAATTTTCTTACAACAAGGCGGTCTATGTGCTGCCCTCGGGGAAGAATGATGCTTCTACGCCAATCATTCCAGAGTTGTAAAACAATCTTTAGCTAAAGTAAGAGAGGGACTAGCAAAATGAAAAAGAGAAAGAGAAAAACAAGAAGGATGGTTTGAATCATGGTTTAATTATTCCCCTTGGATAACCATCTTAATATCCAATCTGATGGCCCCATTATCATTCTGGTACTTGTGTTCACAGTAAAGCTTTGCGTTGTCAATCTACTAGTGATGTTTGTTAAGAAATGCGTTAATAACATGCAGCTGATGGTATTGAGAACACAATATCAACTGATTCCTGAAAAAAGACATAGTGCAGGCCCGTAAGGACCATGATTGGCCCTTAAGGTGCATATTAGAAAGGGGAGAAATGAAGAGCCTAAAGCTTAAAGAGGCACAAGGAAGGCCTAAGTAACTCCATTACACACTAGCAACCCTCTTGTGAGGTATGAATTATAAAAATAACCATGGGTTTGACCTAGAAATGACACAAAAAGAAAAACAATTCCCAGACAACTGAGACATAAACTATCCTTGGGAAAGCCACAGGAATTTTCTCCAGATGCGTTGACCAAACACTGGGTGGCCATGCAGAACACAGTGACCCAGTGGCCAGACAATTCCCATCAATAACATCAATAATAATATTAGCCAATCACATATGCATAGCTTAGTTTGCTTAAATTTTTAGCCAATCATGTAAATTCTCATGTAAAACTTCTTTAAAGTTGTTTGTTCAATACTATAAAAAACTGTGCTGATTCTCTGCTGGGGGCCTCTTAGCTTCACTGGTTACTGAGTGTGTGGAGGACCAACCTCGAATTTGCAAATAAACGACTCCTTTGTTATTTGTATTGGTCGTGGTCTCTGGTGGTCTTCGGGGTGGGGGTGACTCGAGTACAGGTACAAAAATGTATGTTATTACATTGAAAGACATTTTAACGTATTTGCTACAAGTAAGTTAATATTAAGCAAAGCTAATTAAAATAATTACTTATTTACTCCAGAGAATGAGTATAGTACTCTTGGATATCTTGGAGGAAAAGACTTTAGAGCCGTTACAATTGATGCCTTACATTGAAATTACTGGCTAAATTTTCTTCTTCAGAAAGTCAAAACCTCCATTTCTTTCATATTAGTATTACAAAATAATAATAGCTGCATGTTGAATTGTTTTCCTCTGCTGTTTTCAATACCATTCTTAATCCATTAGGTATCTAGGGCTTTGAATGACCAATTCCTTAAAATACCTATATTGCTTATATGTGATTGAAATCTCAATAACATTAATATGAATTTATCTCTGAGTCTCATCTTGAGCTACATTCATATGAAATTAATACAGTCTCAAGCAAGAAACCTGACTATTTTACTCTTTTCTATATTTTAATCAATAAATCTATTCTCTTTAGAAATATATTCTCATCTTTTATATTGCTCTAGTAAACATCATGTATTTCTAGTACTTTTACTGAAATAAATATAAAGTATGGAACATGAAGACAACCCCCCTTATCACTTTAAAGTAAATCCTTGGGGACTATTTTATATATAAAAATAAAAATGTGCCGGGCGCTGGTGGCTCACGCCTGTAATCCTAGCTACTCAGGAGGCTGAGATCTGAGGATCGCGGTTCAAAGCCAGCCCGGGCAGGAGAGACCGTGAGACTCCTATCTCCAATAAACCACCAGAAAACCGGAAGTGGCGCTGTAGCTCAAGTGGTAGAGCGCTCGCCTTGAGCTGAAGAGCTGAGGGACAGCGCCCAGGCCCACGACCGACAGAAAAAAAAAAAAAAAAAAAAAAAAAAAAAAACGTGCAATGCACATGTTTATTCATGAATAATCTAATGGTTAAATCAATTAGACACAAGAACTACCATACCACATCAAGTCTCAATTTACTTAAAGGCACCAAAATATAAGTGTTCATGAATATCTCTCATTTTTAGAAAATGACTAGTCACAACAAAGTTTATATTATATTTCAAATTTTAAAAATGAAAATTACACCCAGATTAGATGTGAATATCCTGTTTCCAGGAATACATTTATTCAGCAAACAGGGAAACAAAAAAATAATGGTTTGTCATATAGAATGAAAGATGTAAAAGCAGACTGTCTTTCCTTAAGATGATAAGTACATGCAAATTGTGTGATTTATTCAAAGATACTATAAAAATTCATGAGAGGATTTGTGATCAGAAGTGATAGGTAAGCAAAGTAACTGGAAAACTGTATGTAAATTGTGCTTTCAATATAGGATGACAAGTTTTCAATAAATGAGCCTATAGATGATAATTTTGTATCTGTAACACACATCCAGTATTCTACATTTTAGACATACTCCAATTCCCTTACCTCAGTTCTTGATCTATATTCCTCTACTTTCATGATGTCAATTGCTACTAAAGTAAGAAGGTGGGTGTTTTCTTGGTTTCTAGATCGAATAAATTTTAGTGTTTTGAAACAGTAGTATAAATTCATGGAGTTTGACTTGAATGTCAAGTTTGAGGATACTGTATTCAGGGTATTGTTAATTGGCCTGAGGCAGCGAGGAACATAATATGAATACACAGATACACAGTATACGAAGAACTAGAGACTTGATCTCAGGGAAAGATAAAGATCCAGGCACGATCTTGTAGTCGAGATAAAGAAATGGAGCAAACATCAATCAACTATCATAATAAAGGAATGGAACTGATCTCTGATGTGTCTGGGTGACAGCTGTGTGTGTGTTTGTATGTGTGTGTGTGTGTGTGTGTGTGTGTGAGAGAGAGAGAGAGAGAGAGAGAGAGAGAGAGAGAGAGAGAGAGAGAGAGAGAGAGAGAGAAGAGAGTAGAGAATTTTAGTGTGGCTTCCATATTTACAGTCCATAGAGGATTACTTGTTAGCGACAAGGTGCTCATACCAGAGCTTTGATACCACTGTCATCACTTTTTACTTCAAAAAGCACTTGCTTAATCCCTAAAAAGGGAAAAATAAACAAATATCATACATGATTATTTTGAAAATTAATTGGCATATTGAAGGCCAAAGGGAGGAATTGGAGAGTAATATAATCTCTCTCCTAATTATTACACAGCAATAGCTGTGATTTTCAGGAGTCTTCTGTAATGTACTTACAGCTGAATTACTACTATGCTTGATAATATGAAACATATGATAGAGAAATAGATCAGCCAGCAAGCACAAAGAACTAGTGATAAGATGGAGCTTTTGAGCAGGGTTGCCACATCTTTTAGGAATGAAATTCCTTCATATGAACTTCAAATTTTATGGCTTTCCCTGTGTGAATAATAGGTAAGAAAGTACTGTAGAAACAAGAATTCCTGTTCAGCCAAGTAGAAAGTGCTCCTGTTACCATCCTCATGTTGCAAATTTCGATTTTATAAAGACTCTTTGTTAGAGTGCTTTCATTTAATATACTTCAGCACATCATCTTTCCCTGTTGGAGACAGGAAAAAAGATAATTTTGTTTGAATATTATCTTATGTAAATTAGTGTGTACAGGCATGATTTTCATAATTACAAAATTTTGTAATAAATATAATTAGGGATCATGTCACAACTAAAAAATGTAATTAAAATCACATAACAAGACTAGAAATCACAGCATTTTGTGCATGAAAACATACATTAGATTAGTTGCAGAATTTCTATTTTGAGATAAACTTTATATTGAAGTTTATATATAAACTTTATATATATATTTATATTTGAGATAAACTTTTTTTTTTTTTTTTTTTTTTTTTGTCGGCCGTGGGGCTTGAACTCTGGGCCTGGGCGCTGTCGCTCAGCTCTTCAGCTCAAGGCGAGCGCTCTACCACTTGAGCTATAGCGCCACTTCCGGTTTTCTGGTGGTTTATTGGAGATAGGAGTCTCACGGTCTCCCCTGCCCGGGCTGGCTTTGAACCACGATCCTCAGATCTCAGCCTCCTGAGTAGCTAGGATTACAGGCGTGAGCCACCAGCGCCCAGCTATTTTAGATAAACTTTATAAAGCCTTTTGCTAAGTAGCTTGGATTACAGGCGTGAGCCACCAGCGCCCGGCTATTTGAGATAAACTTTATAAAGCCTTTTGCTAAGGGTTGAAACATTTTATTGAAAGATATATTTCTTAGAGATATTTTTGCTTCATAATTTTAAGCAGAAAAATGGTCCCAAAGTAATTATTTTTTAAATTATTTTCCTGTTTCCATGTGATTAACATTCAAATTAGAAACCCAGATATATAATTTAACTTACTTTAACCAAAAATATATATTGAGTATAAGAACCTTCTACTCGCTACATTCTTCACACTAAGTTTACCAAATCTGATGAGTCTGAAATACTTTGTGACGTGTGTTGATATTATTTACTAATTTACTATGTGAGTGAAATGTTTAAAATGTAGTATTTATTTTAGTTTAATTGCTCTGAAGAGACAATAAGTGATATAATCAAAGGCTAAAATGATTAAATTTAAAATTTAGAATTCAGGAAATGTTTTTGACCACACTTGTTACTGGAGTCTTCACAACAACCTCATGAGATAATTTATATTGATGAAGCAAAAATCCCAGAGGTTAGACATTTACAAATACAAAAATCGTGTCATTCTGAATATGTATAGCTTCATATCAAACATAGAATATTTAGCTTTTAAATACCTGAATATACTAATACATTTCATTGCAGGGAAAGTACTTGTCCTGAAAGGAGATAAAATTGCATTTATTTTGATAACTAAACCTAATAAAAGACAATGTTTAAAATATCACTCATTCAAGAAACAAGATATACAGTTAGTTGTTTTTCATGTCAATTATGTTCTCTGAACTTACTAAAAGTACTAGATTAGTAAACCTAAATCATTGCTATGTGAGGAAATAGAAATTTAGTTTCCTAAAACTCATGATTATAACTTTTTCTCAAACAATTACTAAGTAACTGTTTAATATTTTTTGTCATGGAATCTTATTTGATATATTTGTATTGATTAAGTTAAATAATTGGCCAATAATAATATAAAATATGCAAGAACAAAGTTTATCTAACACAAGTATTTTATTCACAAGACATATCATGGCTCTCTTAAAGAACGCTAGAAGGCAGTGTGTTTTTTTTTAATTAATTTTTAGTTATTTTGTTAATGGTTATTAATTGTCAGAAGTGGCAATTCTATAATATATTTAAAGCATTTGATTTTGCTCCCTCTATTTCCTTTTCATTACTCCTTCTCCCAAAAATCTTCTGTGTTTTACATAAAATTACATCTTTATATGAGCACATATAATCTAATTTGGAAAAAAAAAGATTTAAGCTAAACTGCAACTTGATTCAAGATGGACAGTGGATTGACAGGATGAATAAAAACTTGAATATTTTTTGTTAACTTCTGAATTGAGCTATCTTTATTATTATAGTTAGGGTTAGGATCACAGACAGAATTAGAATTAGGTTTAGATAAATAGAAAATTTAACTTCAACACAGGATGACACATTGCAACAATGATATTCATAAGACAATATGTTAAAAATGAACTTTACACCATGGGGAGGGAGGAGTAAGAGAAGAAGGGGAGTAGGAGAACAACAAAGAAGGGGCTAACAATGCTCAACAAGAAACGTACTCATTACCTTACACATGTAACTAATCCCTCTTTAAAGCGTCTTTACAATAAAATAAAATTAAAAAAAAAAAATGAAGATGAGAGCCGGTGGCTCACGCCTGTAATCCTAGCTAATAAGGAGGCCGATATCTGAGGATCATGGTTCAAAGCCAGCTCAGCAGTAAAGTCCCTGAGACTCATCTCCAATAAACCACTAGAAAACCAGAAATGGCGCAGTGGCTCAAGCAGTTGAATGCTCACCTTGAGCTGAAGAGCACAGGGACAGGGCCCAAGGCCAGAGTTCAGGCCCCACAGCTGAACAAAAAACAAAACAAAAAAAAAAAACAAACAAAGAAAACATGACAGGAAATAGAAAAACACTTAAAAATTTATGCTCAAAATGCAAGTAAAATTTAGACCTATATGCTGAGCAAGAGAATAAATGTGCAATAGAGGTGTGCTATTAACAATATGATTCAGTTATATGTAGGTTTAGGATTAGGAAATGTGTTCCAGTTAGAGGTGGGGTTAGAATAAGAAAAAGATGTGAGATATAAAAAGGTGTATATAAGTAAGGTGTAAATAAGATTTAAGATATAAAAAGGTGTAAAACTGCAACATATTTTAAGAATAATGAATGGCATCAAGGTTAGAATGAATGAACACCAGTGTCTGTAACGTTAAACATTCAGATATAATTTGGCTTAACGTGTGAGTTACTTTTTTGTTAAAGTTTCTGAGGGGCCAGTCACTCGACGATGCCATGGGATCAGCCCACCTTCTAGTGCAGCTGTTTTTCCCTTAGGCGCTGTAGGTCCTGTGGATGTGGATGGTCAACAGCAACGCCAATATTGGCCATTTTCTACCAGTGATCTATACAATTCGTGCACCCAAAATGCCCCCTTTTCTGAGAAACCCCAGGATTTAATTTGTTTGCTTGAAACTATGCTCTTTACTTATTAGCCCACTTGGGATAATTGTAGTCAACTTTTACAGGTCCTTTTTACAACGGAAGAGAGAGACCATATCTGAGAGGCAGCCCAGAAACATATCACTGGCCCCACAGGAGCACCCATCATGGATCCTGCCCTGATCGCTGCCATTTTTCCTGAGATCCAACCAACATGGGTCTACAATAAGGTTGAAGGTAGGGAGCGACTCCTCATCTACCGGCAGGCTCTGTTGGCAGGTCTCCAGGCCGCAGCTCCCAGACCTACAAATATGGCCAAAGTTTATGATGTTAGACAGGGAGGAAGGGAAAGTCCAGCAGCATATCTTGAGTGGCTCATTGAAGCTTTTAGTCAATATATCCCATATGATCTAGAGACCCTGGAGTCGGCTCAGATGGTTATGATTGTCTATATAAATCAGGCTGCACCAGATATACAGCGAAAGTTGCAGGCTCTAGACAGACTTGGTAAAAAGTGTATTAGGGATCTAGTAGCCACGGTGGAAAAGGTTTACAATAAGAGAGACTGAGGAGCAAAGACTGGAAAGGAAAGACAGAGAACATGAAATTGAACATGAAAAGAGAGAACGGGCCAAGAAAAGAGGCCAGACTTGTTGGACTTGCCACCATCGTATGTTGAGCTTACTTGGTTCACAGACAGCAGCAGTTTCATTTGAGATGGAGAAGGGTACACGGGCACAGCAGTCACCACGGACACTGAGATAGTGTGGGCAGAAATACTCCCCCAGGGAACGTCTGCACAAAGAGCAGAACTAGGGAAACTAACAAAAGCCCTAAAAGTGGGAAAAGGGAAGAGACTAAACATTTACACAGACAGTCAGTATGCTTTTGCCACCGTGCATGTGCATGGAGCCATTTACCAAGAGAGGGGGATACTGATAGCTAAGAGAAGACAATTAAAACCAAACAAGAAATTTTAAGCCTCATCCGGGCCATATGGGAACCAGCAAATATTGCCATTATGCACTGCCCTGGCCATCAAAAGGGAACTGATTCTATAACCAAAGGAAATAACTTGGCCAATCAGGCAGCTAGGGAGGCAGCCCTCCAGCCCAGAGCAGAAGTACTGATTCTAGTAGACCCAGGGCCATGAGCTTTGCTTTCTGAGCCTCAGTACTCCCAAGAAGACTTGGAGTGGATAAAGAAAATTCCCATGGCCTATAAACCCCTGGACAGAGAAGGAAACAAAGACTGGTAGAAAACTCATGAGGGGAAACTTATCTTGCCACAAAGATTGGGCAAGGGGATTCTTAAGAGAATCCATCGGGTCTCTCACATGGGAACCCGAAGAATGCAGGACTTGGTCCGACACTCAGAAGTAAAAATTAAGCAAGGAAATCAACTCATTGAAGACATTGTTAAAAATTGTAAAGCCTGTCAGCTTACCAATGCCCCTAATCAACCAGCTGCAAAAGGAGCTCTACTCCGTGGAGATAGGCTAGGTGTGTATTGGGAAGTAGACTTCACAGAAATTAAAACTGGAAAATTTGGATATAAATATTTGCTAGTTTTCGTAGATGCCTTTTCAGGATGGGTTGAAGCCTACCCAAAAAAGCATTAGACCATGAATGCCGTGGCTAAGAAGATCCTGGAAGAAATCCTACCCAGGTATATGGCTTCCCATCCACCATCAGGTCAGACTGGCCTTTCTCTCAAAAGTAAGTCAGGGAATAACCGCGGCACTTGGGATGAACTGGAAATTGCACTGTGCTTATAGACCTCAGAGTTTAGGGCAGGTAGGAAAAATGAATCGGTCTCTAAAAGATACCTTAACTAAATTGGCCTTGGAGACTGGCACAGACTGTGTATCTCCCCTTCCTTTTGCCCTGTTTAGAGTAAGAAATTCACCCTATCAGCTTGGCTTTACTCTTTTTGAAATAATGTAGGGACACCCTGCACCCATTATCCCTATCCTTCAAAGTGAATTGCTTGCTGATTTGGATGATACTGAATTTCTGTGTAAGCTTGACTATTTACAGCTGGTGCATAAGAGTATGTGGTCCCAGCTTTGAGCATTATATGATTATCTTTCTCTCTCTTTAACTGTTTGCACTCCCTTTCATAAGCTAGGGAAAGCACAAATGATGAGAAGATTCATTTTGGAAGGGGAAATTGGTAATGGGTTTGACATTGGTATCACATACATATTAGTCTGACCTCCCATTTGAGTTATGCCTCCTGCACTATATTTTTTTCATTTGTATTATTATTCTAAAAGTGAATTACACAGATGATACAGTCATATAAATCAGGTATGGATATATTTCTTTTTTTGAAAGGTCAGCCCTTCCTTTGCTCTCTCAATTTTTCTCTCATTGGTTTGGTTTTATTAACTTCCTTCTTCTTCTTCTTCTTCTTCTTCTTCTTCTTCTTCTTCTTCTTCTTCTTCTTCTTCTTCTTCTTCTTCTTCTTCTTCTTCTTCTTCTTCTTCTGTTACTATTATTGTTGTTGTTGTGCTGTGGAGGTTTTAGTTACATTCATGTGGTAGTGATTACATTTCTTTTGTCTTTGTTTTTGTTTTAGTCAGTAAAGAGGCTTGAACTCAGGGCCTGGACACTGTCTTTGAGCTCTTTTGCTGAAGAATGGCACTCATATTGAGCTACAGCTCTACTTCCCTGAGGACATTTCTTTTTGGCCAATGTCATCCTTTCTCTTCATCTCTTCCAGTTTTCCCATCCTTCCACACAAACAAGTTGCATAGGTCATTTTCAAAATAGTACCAATTGAATACCGCTATTTCACATGTTTATCCTTTGTCCCTCCTCTTCTATGACCCTTTTAACTTCTCAAAGAGAGATAAATTTTTTAAAAACAACAAAAATGAAAAGTGTAAGAAAAATACCATCTTGTGTCTGTTTCCTGGTCACTGGTTATTTTTGAGATAGAGAGAGTGTGTGTGTGTGTGTGTGTGTGTGTGTGTGTGTGTGTGTGTGTGTGTGTGTGTGTGTGTGTGTGTGTGTGTGAATACTGGGGCTTGAACTCAGGGAGCTGACCTTTAGCTTTCTTACTCAAGGGTAAAAGAATACAACTTGAACCAAACTTCCACTTCTTGATTTTGAATGGTTAATTGGAGATCAAGTATCACAGGTTGTTCCTACCTAGTCAAGCTTCAATTCACTTTCCTCAGATCTCAGATTTCTAAATAGCTAGACTTACAGGTGTCAGCCACTGGTCGTACGTGGCCTACCTTCTTTTCGTTAAGTAGTTGAAATATAAAAGACAATTGCAATCATAGTAAAAATGAAATCAATTTAACTTTCAAAGCTTCAATAACTTTAAATATTTTGTCACATTTGATTTGTACAGAAAAACATTTTTTTGTAAATGCTCCTGCAATTTGGTTTTCATCTGGATTTTTTCCTCATGATGAACTTGATTTTATATAGCTTTTTACCTGCCAAATATTGATGAAAATATGCCCAGAGGGCATTAATGACCTTCTTTTGGCTTTCATAAGGAAATGGTGGAAGCTAACACTTGTTGTGCTAAATTAGTGTGCAGGACCCCACATTCTTAGCGAGAAGACAGTAGTGCCTGTTACAAATCATATATATCTGACAAAACCCTGACTCAGGCCATGTTACCACCTTCCTTTATGTCCTCTTAGAGTGCAATCCTGACTCTCCAGTGGTCATGACAAAGCCCTGCTGGGAGTTCTCAGTACACAGCCAAGGTCACCAGTCAGGTGTGGCAGCTACAGTATTATGGGAGACTGGTGACTGCTTCCTATCATGGAACAACACAGGGAATGTTAGGTCCTTAAGCTGTCATTAGTCCTGAATGCTCCTCATTGAGCAATCGATCCTAAGAGTTAAGGAGACATCACTCTCTCTTGCTTGGGCCAGTTGTGGACCTGTATTTCTTCTTCTGCTGTCATCTTCTGTGGAAAGAAATGATCTGAGCTCTATAAGCTCATTTTGCTTATTCTAGGCCATTAGTGTAAGGCTGGCTTTTATACTTAGACAAAAAGAAATACAGTGATAAAAAATAGCAAATAACATTTTTTCTAGTCTATTTATTACCAAAATATTTTTTTCAAATTCTACCAATAATTCTTAATCATAAGAGGCACTTAATTCGCAGTCACAGTCTCAAACTCCTAAATTCCTCAGTGAGCTGTGGGAGAGAAACCACAGTGAGTGTTAGGGGTCCTCCAGTCTAACTTCTTCGCCAGGGAGGAGTGCTTCTATGCTAGGCCTCCAAATTGAACAACGAATGCTTCTTATACCTCAGATTACATGTCCAAGCTATACATACCAAAGAAAGCGAAGAACAAGACATTAGTCTGACTTGGGAACAACAAAGATCACAAACATAAATTATAAGGAAACAGAAATGAAATTTTCCTTTACTCATATAATACAATAAAAAGAGCTACTTTTCTTATTATCACTTAATTGTGGTTATATGTACTTAGTACTAGCTTCTTGAAAGTCCCCAAACACTCTTTGACATGAACTCAGTAGTTCCGTTGGTATCAGATTAAGATTTTTTGAGAAAAACACTTTTTTAATTTTTATATTTCTAAAAATCTATTTTATAATAGAGATGCTGTACAGAGGGGTTACATTTACATGAGTTAGTTACATTTCTCATTGAACATTGTTACCCACTTCAGTTTTCTTCTCCTTTTGTCCCTTCCCCCATTGCCCCTCTCCCACCATTACATTGTAAAGTTAATTTCCGCTATAGTGTCCTGTAGGTATCATTGTTGCAATGGTTCACCTTTTGTACTTCTTTCAGCATTTTGGTATTTCTCTTCCCTTTCCCCAATCAAATAAATGAATATACTGGATGCAGGGTACCAGAATCAAAGACAGTAATTTCCATGGATAAAACCAATAGGAAAAGAAAAATGACATAAAGTAAGAAGAAAGAACTAGCTGCGGTACATTGGCTACATCAAGCTTGACAATTAAACAAAAGAAGACCTGCTGTTTCTATGTCTTGGCGTTCATTTCAAATAGCATCATTTTGTATGGTCATATATATGTTCATAACTCCTGAGCTATTATGACCCACTTTAAGGAGTAACAGGCTAATGCTATTCATTGCAAATGAGGGAAATCATAGAGCTCATGTTGCTTTTGGCCTGGCTTGCTTCACTTAATATGATTTTTTTCCAAGTCTTTCCATTTTCTTACAAAAGGGACTGTCTCATTCTTTCTGATAGAAGCATAAAATTCCATTGTGTAAATATACCACATTTTCTTGATTCTTTCATCTATTGAGTCAATTGTGTTGGATCTGTATCTTAGCTATGGTAAACAATGATGAAATGAACATAGTTGTGCTGGTAGCTTATTGTGCCTTAGTTTGAGATCATTTGGATAAATGCTGAGGAGTAGGATTGTTGGATCTGTAGTAGGAAGACCCCTACTCAAGCAGGCCAGACCACCTATTCGTCCAGAGTGACAGAGCCCACAGCAACAAAGTTGTTAACAAAGAAGCGACTTTATTAAGAAGGCTCCTATACTGACTGGTTGGGCCGCAGCACAGGAGTGGGAGCTGGTACTGTGACCCCTAGGGGCCCATGTACTTTGGTTTTTAAAGGCAAAATTCAGGAGGCCAAGCCTGGTCATGCAGGTAACCAATGAGATTGACACACATACAAAAGATTGCACAGTTATACTAGATCACATGGAGGTGGCCAATGAGGTTAGTTTGTCACATAATGGCTGTTTAAACCCGCCTATAACTTTTGGTTTAAATGACTCACTAATTCAGTGGGTAAGGTGAAGTACGCGCAAAAAGCGGAGTTTACGGTAAGAATACACAAAGGAGGAGTTTAGTGGAGTTTACCATAAGCACGTGAAAAAGGTACAGTTTACGGTAAGCTCGGTAAGCTCGAGATGTTGCCAGTAGGAGCCAGTTTACAATCTATCTGTTTTATTGGTCAGTCTGTAACAGAACAATCAAGGTGACTTAGGTTGTTAAGGGGAGGGAACATAGGGCAATTCTGTCCATTCCAGGAACTGGGCTGGTTGGAACCAAGTTCTAGTAAACCTTGATTAAAGGTTTTTCCTCTTCTAAAATCCCTAAAACAAAGGCGAAGCCATGAAAGAAACTGTACCAGCTCAAGTCTCCTCTCAGGACATACTTCAGATCTTAGGGGAGTTCTAGGTTTAGTCTGTTGAGGAACCTCCATTCTGCCTTCCAGAGTGTTTGAACCAGCTTACATTCCTACCATCAGTTTAGTGTGTTTCCATTTAGCCACATCCACCTCCACATCTGTTATTATTTGCTCTCTTGATAATGGCCATTCTAACTGGGGTAAGGGACATCAAAATGTGGTTTTGGCTTTGATCTGCATTTCTTATATGACCAGTGATGCTGAGCATCCCCCTTCTCTTTCTGAGAGGCCACACTATTACAGGTTTGTAGTGTCTCAACAGAGGCATAGAAAATTATAATATTGTATGCTTTTTGTTGTACATTCACTTCATTTGGCGCTTCCAATGACTCTTAAACTTATAGTAAAGGTTTATACTATTTCCCTTACTGAAAAAAAAACACTGATTTTCAAAAAATATAGGAAAAAGTCCCTTTGTCGGGGGTCCAGGGAATACTAAGGAAGATTCTTTACTGGGAAATTTTATTTGGTTGCTTGTTTGTTACATCACTTAAACACATGTTGAATTTGGGGTTTCCCCACCAAAGCTTCAACAAACCAGAAACTATGTTACCTCATTGGATTTTGCTACAAAAGTTACAAAATATTTTGACATATATTTGATTTGGTGTTTTGGTTTTTTTTTACTTTTGGAGGGCTAGTGGGCCAGTACTCAGGCTTGAACTGAGGGTCTGGAGCTCTTGCTTAGGTTATTTTACTCAATGCTGTCACTGTGCCACTCGAACCACATCTGCACTTCTGGTTTTCTGCTACTTAATTGAATATAAGAATCTTGAGGATTTATTAGCTTGGGTTGGCATCAAATTGTGATCCTCAGATCCTACCTTCCTGAACATCTAAGATTACAAGAATGAGCCGGAACCTCGATATATTGTGCTCCCTATGAAACCTAAACAATGGCACAGAATTCTGAAGCATGTGTGTATGGTTATGTATTTAAAAATTAGTTAGAAAAATATAGACCTTTATGTGTATGTGTGAATGTGCTGAGGGAAATGAGGATGTATCTGCTGATTTTGAGGAAAGATTTAACCTAGGGCTTTTCACAGATTTAGCTACATTGTACAGAAAGCTTGAGACTAAAAGTGAGGTAAATGATGTCATTATTCCATTTATCTACATGCCTTGCTAACATATGCATATACTGTGGTGTTGTCATGAGTATTTTGTGTATGGGAGCCAGTACTGGGGCTTGAATTCAGGACCTAGATACTGTCCCTTAGCATTTCATGCGTTTCTAATACTCTACCATTTGAAGCACAGCTCAGCTTTCTTCATTTACTGTTTAATTGGACATAGAAGTCTTTTTTGCTGTTGTCTTTGAACTGAGTTTCTCATATCTCAGGGTCCTGAGTAGCTAGTTTTACAGGCCTGAGCTTCCAGTGTTTAGCTTTTCATTATTACTTTCACAAGCTACATGCTCAAACACATTCCTTGCATTCAAAAATTTCACTGTTCAGGCTGACTGACAAGTTGTGAGGAAACATGGTGGAGTGAATAAGTTACCAAATGGGCCTCTAGCCCCATTAACATCATTCTTGTCAGTAACTTTCCTTTAAGTGAGTGAGTAAGTACATATTTCCACTTTCACTCTGACATTTTAACTGGAACTCATGAAATGTTTTTGATATAACTTTTAAATGTTATCTCCCAAACAGGAGATATTATTTGAATGTTTTGATAATATTTAAGATGGGGGTGGTCTTGTGTGTCTGGATGTCTGTGGACAGAGGCCATCCAGCTGGGCTTCAGGCACAGAGCTGATGCTTCCTGTCTGCTGGTTGCAGAGAGGAAGGTTTTCTTCCTGGTCAGGCTTTGAATTGAGATCCTTTCATCTTAAACTTCAAAGTAGCTAGGATAACAAGCATGAACCACCACCAACTGGCTTGTTTTAGAAGCATTAATTGTTCTTCATTCATTGCTTTTTTCCTGGAAGGTTGATCTAGACAGGCTGCTTGTACCTCATGATAAGGTGATTTGAATAATACGCTTTGCCTCTGGCATTTCTGAAACCCATTTCTTCAGTCAAATGAATTTGTTGTAAAGCCAATAGCATTTTCCTTCTTAGATGTTAGGTAGCTTATTTAAATCTCTTATACTTTCATTTGACAAAGCAATCAGGAAGTTTCTGTAAAACCCTACTTCTTGAGAGCATTATAGTTAGAAGGTATAATGTGCACACTTTCATATAGTCTCGCCTTTTATAAACATATGTTACACGATTGGGTGGAAGAATGACTATTGAATTAACTTGATAACCACTGTAGAATTTTTAAGCCTTAATGCTTATTAACTCAGAGGAGGATTAAAAACATTCAGAATAGTAGAATGTGGCTATTACTCATTTGATGTATGTGGAAAGATGATCAGAATTCTGATTAATAAAATATATCTTCAAATTTCCAGTGGTAGAATGCTATGCTAACTAGGAGGAGACAGTGTTGATGCCAGGGCTTTGAAAGCTGGTAATGCAGCAAAATATCAGGGGCGAACATTTGCTAAGGATACAATTTCCAAGGCTTATACCAAATATATTGAATTAGAATGCTAAGTGATGAATGACAGCACCAAATTTTATTTGTTGGCTTCTTTGTTTAGGAAGTCCTGGGATTTGGACCTAGGGCCTGGGTGCTCTCCTTTAGTTTTTTCCTGAAGGCTAGTGCTCTACCAGTTGAACCACAGCTTCATGTCCATATTTCTGGTAGTTAATTGGAAATAAGTCTTACCAAATTTCCTCCTTGGACTTGCTTCAAATCTGATCCTCAGATATCAGCCAAATGAGTAACTAGGATTCCAGTTGTGAGCCACCAGAGCCCAGTTAGAATCACATTTTAAAAGTATTCTTTACTGAATCAGATGTGTCTGACTACTATTGTAGCACTTTGGTTCCAGTGGGTTGTTAGATTTAAACTAAAATCAGAACTTTTCTTCTTGTAACCGGCAGCATCCAATATCTATCTAATTTATATCTATCTTCATTTTGGATCTTTTTCTTCTTTGTACCTTTCCATTCTTAATTCACAAGCAAGCATGTCAGTGCTGTTTTCATTTTCTGAAGCAAATCAGCTCCATTCCCATCAATGGGCGATGTATTTGCTGTCCTTACTGTCTGGAGTACCTGCTCCTAGACAATTACCTGGATGTTGGCTCTCATAACAACATCCCCAAAATGAAGTTGTTGCCACAAAATCACCAATTTCATGTCTCTGATTTATAGAAATTATCATTATGATTTCTGGTTTTCTTTACGTCATGAAATTGCTGAGGAGAGAGCCCCATTCACTTCTGTTTCTCCAACACCTGTAATAGTGCCTAGTCCTTAGTGCTCAGGGGCCTTACATGGAGATCAGCCTTCCCCAGCTCAATTTATCTTAGCTTCTGGTCAGGACAGCTGTTCAAGCTGAAGGTTAGTGGCTAGTATTCATTCCCTCTCATTCTTTGTGCCTTTTGCTGTTGTTGAGCCAACTTTAGGGCAAAATCAGTGCCTGAGACCTATTTGCTGCTATGGCAAAGGTGGCTATGACATCATAGAAGTTATGACCATTGTATTGTGAAGCTGTGTGAGGACACCAACCCCCACACAATTTCCCCAAGATATGTGTCTCCTTTGCCCAGGAGTGCATTCAACAATTCAACAACCAAACTATCACCCAGTTCCTGATAAACTCAAAGTATGTTTCCATTTCCTTTAAAAAAATTCAAGACATGCCTTTGATGATTTGTCAATGAATTACTGAAATAGAGTATATAATTTTATGTATTTGTAAGTCTTTGACCATCTATCTTGAGCCCTTGCCATATTTCTATGTGTTTGCATCTTGTGAAGGGAAATAATGTTTAATTCAGTATGATCAGAGACTACAGTTTGGAACCTTTTGGAGGGAATGCCAACTTTCCATCTGATGTTCTACAAATTGCCATGTTGGTACAGGAACTGTGTAGACTGTCATAAGATAAGAGGCTTGTCCTGATTTCTACTGACTTTCCTCTGGGGTCAGGGGGTGTGATCCCACTGCCTATGTGTTTATTTGCTACACTGGAGGGACCAGACCTCCTCTGAAAATCTACGACTTGGTTGTAAGAGATACTAAATCTCATAACCCAGCATCCCACATCACTAGGATTACAGGACTGAGTCTCATGGACTCAACTTTTTTATACATACTATAGTCAATTTCATTACATTCACTTTCATTTTATTCACATCATAGACAGATATATACAAATATATGTATATGTTTATTCATCTATTTATAATCAGTGTTATATATAGAAACACACAAATATATTCTTATAATTATAATCAAATTATATCACTATTTTCCCCAATAATATTTACACTAATATTTTGTGCAAAAAACTCAAGTTTAAAATTTAAATGCCATTGTAGTTGGAAAAATCATATTGTCTTATATACTATGTAATATACTATATATAACATCAAGAATATAACATGTATTTACATATAACTGATTTAAATGTGGAGTATTTTTTCTTCCTGATTTTGTATTTGTTCATCTATGTAAACCTTCTTTTTCCTATTATGGCTTTTGCTTTCCATTATACATATTTTCTATATATTTTCAGCCCTAAGTAGACTTTTTTATAATATTGGAGCCAAATTTTTCTTCCATATTTGTCCAAAGCACAATGAAGTTGTTTTCAAATTCGAACTCACTGTTGGAAGAGAGCCCACATACCACTATAAGTATTGTGGCATTTGTCCCATTTGACAGGATAGCCTTCTAGGACATCTGATCTTCTATGTACTAGACCTTTTATGGCCACCTTATGACCCCATGCAGGCATGGCCTGGCTTCCTTGCCACTCCCTGTGAATTTAACATTTCCCATTATATCCAGTAGGCTCTCTAATACAGCCCCCTGTCTCCCTGTGTTCCCCCCCAGAACACATATGCACAATGTTTCAGATTGTCGGATTAAAAAGAAATATATTTAGGATTCATGAATTTTAGAATATGTCAAAAACATTATTTTAATAAAGTTAAAAAATAAATAGGGTGAACCTTTTACATCAGGACATAAAGAAAAAAAAGGATTGTCTCAGGAAAAGGAGAAGGAATCAGAAATTCTCCCACAGAGTCCTCAAAGAGATCTACTTCCTCATTAAAGACAGGATTTTCTTCCTGAGTCCAGGTAGAGACAGATTCTAATTTCTCAATTGTAAATTGAATCCCCTGCAAGAGGTCAGATTGGTCTGGGTATTGTGAGGAAAGATTCCCTTTCCTCAACTGAATCTAGATTTTGGACCTCACTCATTGGTTTTCCTGAAGATAGACTGGGGTCATTTTCCATTAGCACACATTTACCCTGCACACCAAGAAGTGTTTTTTTGACTGGCTTGGTGGCGATCTAGTTGGATTGTGAACATCAATGGAAGACATTCTGGATTGTCTTCATCCTTGGTGTTATGTGCAGGTACACCTGCATCACATGTGGGGTTCAGAACCAGTGGGATGTCCACAGGACTCAAAACCTACTTGGGCCTTTCTACAAATTGAAAAAAAATCCTCTATGTTCACATGCTTTCTGGAGATCTTCCAATCTCAATCAGTCACCATTGACGACATCACTGATGGGTTCTTTATCTGGAGCTCTGCAGGAGCTGCTTTATGGTGATGCAAACCTGAGAATGTAAATAGGTACAGAAATCTTAGAGTAGACCCTATAAGTTAAGGTGTGACTAAACTTCTGAGGATCTAATGGGAGAAGCTGTAGAATTTGAGGTTGGATTGAACACTGATTAGAATGTAGGGTGTTTCTAATGAGTGGCTACTTCCAAGTTCTTTCAAAAGGAGAACAGATTATACCTGGCATAGAATATCTATAAAAGGACATTTTGCCAAACTGAGGAGTACTAAGGTCTCATGACCAATTGGGCCCATCCCTAGAGACCCAGGTTCCATCCCTCCTCACGAGCCCTGAGGCATCTAAACAAGTTCTTCCTCTTTTTCTTGGTATCATGGGTCATGGGTTCCTCCAGCTGGTCCAGAAGAATATGTAAGCAGAAGAGCAGGTCTGAAGAGACCATGTTGATCTTGACATTCTGTGTAAGTTCTTTCAGGGTGTCATGGTTCTTAGGCACATAGAAATCATCAGGGTAGA
Source organism: Dipodomys merriami (assembly GCF_024711535.1). Classification (NCBI taxonomy): domain Eukaryota; kingdom Metazoa; phylum Chordata; class Mammalia; order Rodentia; family Heteromyidae; genus Dipodomys; species Dipodomys merriami. The sequence continues at coordinate 29,123 of NW_027203519.1, read as the reverse complement.
AGTCCATCCACATAGGGAGGATAGAATAAACAATGCTGTGGGAAGATTAGTGAAAAGGAAAATGAGAGCCCACCCTCTCCATCCTGAACCTTGTACTATAGACTCTTTCTGGCAAGACTTGCATGTTGGGAAGTGGGAAGAGACTCCTGCAAGCAGGATGCTCCTCACAACCCACTTCTAGAAATTTCTCAATTATAATCTTAAAAATTTCTCCCTGTGATAAGAAGAGAAAGTTGTTTCCCCAATGGATCTGACTTGTTATATACAGCCCTTCCTGGCATCCATGAGAGTCCAAAACCACAACCACATCCACAACTGTGTAATCTGCTATCCTCTGATGTGCCAAACCTCAACCCTCTGATGAAAATAACAACTGGTGTGCAAAGAAGAAAATTGACTTTGATTCAGAAACGTCAAAGGTACCAAGTTTCAAAGGACAAAAATTCTCTTTGTGCCAATGTCCACTTACTTTTTCACTTGTTCATCTTCCTCCCAGTTATGGTAGAAAGATCTGTACCAATGGGAGAAAGAAGTTAACTCTTTGCTTCTCCTTTTCTGAACAGGACACACATGGGACTGTCTAAGTCACAAATGGTAATGTAAACATGAAATGTCATGTCAAAACCAGCTTTACAATGTCGGTGGGGGGGGAGGGGGGTATAATTGGGTGGGGGGAGGGGGGAGGCTGGGAAGGGAGGTGAAGGGTAAACAAAGGAGGAGGCTGCAATGCTTGGTAAGAAATGTATGCATTATCCTGCCCATGTAATTGTAGCCCCTCTGTACAGTATGTTCTCAAATAAAATAAAATAATATTAAAAAATAAAAAAAAGAATAAAAACTTTAAAAAAAAGTGAAGATATGTCTATACAATTTCATGGAAATACTGTGAGTGTGCTTATATACATCTTTCCAAATAACTGCAGAATGGCTCATGCCTCTAACCCTAGCAATCAGGAAGGTGAGATCTGAGGATCAGATTGAAATCAGTTTGAACCCAGTCTAGTTTGTAAAATCTAAAGACACTTATCTTCATTTAACCAGCCAAAGGCCAGAACTAGACTTGGGGCTCAATTGGTAGAGTGCTCCGAATGTTACAGAACTCAGGCCCCAAATTCAAATTCAAGTTTCATCCTTTCTTCTGTCTATATTCCTTCAAAGGCCTCCAAGATAGTGATTTCCTAGATGAGGGTGGAGGTTGGATGAGACTGGCTCATTCCTTTAATCCTATTCTTTCAGCAAGAAAATCATTAAGGCTCCACTAGCTTATGAGGCAAATGAAATGTTCTGGCAGCCCAGTCCTAAGGAATTAGTCGAAGACTGCTCTTCTTTGTCTCAAGCCAAGCTCCTTTGATAAGACCCCAGTGATACAGTCTCAGAGAGGTACCAATTATTCCAATATTCTGGAGGGGGTCTCATCAGTCTTGGGTTTGAAGGAGGAAATCTCACTTTTTTTTGTCAGTCGTGGGGCTTGAACTCTGGGTTTGGATATTATCCCTCAGCCTTCAACTCAATGTGAGCACTCTACCAGTTGAGCCACAGCACCACTTCCGGTTTTCTAGTGGTTTATTGGAGATGAGTCACATGGACTTTCCTGTCCAGGCTGGCTTTGAACCTTGATCCTCAGATCTCAGCATCCTGAGTAGCTAGGATTACAGGTGTGGGCCACCGGCACCCGGCTAAGGAATACTCACTTTTAAAACAGAATATCCAGCAACTGCTCTATTGTCCCCGCTTTCTATAGTGGTGGAGGAAGTTTCCAACATAGAAGAGATCACCTTTCTGGTAGGCAGGGACCAGGTCCATTTCCAGAATTTCCAGCAAACCTGAGTCCAGGCACCATATATTATAAGGCATATTCAGGGTTTGGGCTGACTCATTGTCACACTGGGGTGGTAAAAAAGAATGGATCTTTGAAACATGGAAATGGGAGTACACTTAAATTGAGTAATTGTAAGAGAGTGGATTGAAAACTACACAGTAAATATTTTCTCAGTCTACTCATATAAAAGCACACAAGAAGAAGGTTCTAGTGTGGGCTAGGATGAGATTAAATAGGTTTCCTGTCATAGTTTTACCTTGCCGGAGTTGCCTTGGTTTCTTCTTATAACAAGGCCTGAGACATTGGTTTCGTGGTTTAGCACTGATCCAATGTCTGCAGCATCAAGCGAGGCACTCACACCACTCATGCCTGAGACCTGAATCTCTTGAACTTTGAAAACAATACAGGAGCATCTTTCTTGTTCCTGAGCCACAGGCCAAGTGAGCTGGCTTGAGTTGACTTTTAGTTACAGTTGCTTGGCTCTCAGAGTTCCATATTCTATTCCATTATGAGGGAGGTAGAGTCATATCTCAGAGCCTAATCATCTAAGCTGCTTGCTCACATAAGACCATCCCAAAGACAAACTGTAGACTGAAATCTCCCTTCCTACTTCACTCTATACACATGTGGATATTGTCAAATCCCAACATTATCAGCTAGGCCTAGATAAAGTCATGGTCTCAGTCTCAAAAAGCCCTTCCTAGCTCAGATCCCACCCTTATTTGTCACTATTCTTCTCATCCTGCACAAATCATTTTGCCTCTCAGGGCCCTCTCAGCCTGCCATGTGTTTCTTGCATGTATTATTGACATCCACTTACTAGGACATTGTTAGCTTTTTGTTTCCTAATTTTCTGTTTGCTCTTGAAGGCTCTGTGTGCTGTCAGCTGGAAAAAGATAAGTACCTAGAGGCGGGAAAATCAAAAAAGTATTGAAAAACAAACATTATACATGTAGTCAAACATTTTGTAAGACAGAAGAGCATTTTTGAAACTTTTATTATATTTTATGAACGAGGGGAAGGGGAGAAGGGAAGAGGTGCTGCGTTGTCTTCTCATAATTCAATGGTTATTATTTTAAAATACTATATTTGAAGGAATGTAATATTTAAAGAAAAAACTGTACTCCTGTTCTTTTTATAAGCTAGGCATTTATAAAGCATTCCTCACTAAAGTCTTGTCGTTTGTGTCCCATGAACTGTCCTCCTCCTTCAAAATAATCAAGGAAAACCCTTCACAAATAAGTGGGATGTTGTCCAATATCTGGATAAGAATTTAAGAGACAATATTGCCTGCCATTTTGTGCATGTACTTGTGTGTGTGTGTGTGTGTGTGTGTGTGTGTGTGTGTGTGTGTGTGTGTATGTGGGTGAACGTGTGTCTGTGCATAAAGGTGTTTTAAGATTTGAGCAAGGACTATATGACAATCCCGAGGATCTTTCCCTTCACTGTAGTGCTCTACCAATTGTGCCAAAGTTCCACTGCAAGTTTTTGTAGTGAACTGGAGAGGAGAGAGCCTCCAAAACCTGGTGATAAACATTGTTACTGGAGGTAGTGGGGTTGCATGTTTCAGTCCAGCTTCACAACACTCAATATCATAAAACAACAACAGCAAAACCTAATATCAAAATACAATAATAAGATGTAATTAGAATAAAATTTAGTGATATAGTCTGTTAGCATAACTTTCATGAAACCTTGGTTGTAATGATTTAACAACACAAAACCAAATAAATTAGATAATTTCAGTAGATTCTATAAATTTTTTAATTCCATCTTAATAACGGAACAAGAAAACATTCATACTCATAAGGAGAATGTAAAAATGATAAAAGATGGCAGATTATGAAATAGGAACTTCTACACTGCAGGAAAATTATTGTCATGGTTAATATATGGTGGTATTGTAATGGTGAATATATGATAATGTTCTTCAGAACAGCAATAGATAAATATATATTTACTGCACATAGTTTAACTTGTCTATCTCTATCAACTTCCAGTCTTCAAGTGCACATTATCAATGTATTCATGTTTATGGTATATTCCAAAAAAATAACTATCAGAGGCAGGAGTTACCAAAATATATTACCTTCAAAGTGTTAGGAGATAAACTTGCTAATTATATTGACTATTTTATATATTAAGCATGTAGTCTGTTATCATTGTATCTCTAAGTATGTACAAACACTACTTCAAAGTGAAACGAAATACAACAAGGTTTTGAAGGCATATGCCTGTAAAGCTAGCTATTTGGGACATCACTTCAAGACCAGTGTAGTTTTACCTGCAATGCTCCACAACCCCTGGCTCTGTGTGATGGAATACGTCTATCATCCCAGGTCCATTGGGAGCTTAGAGCAGGAGGATTTCAATTCCATGCCATACTGGGCAAGAACTTCCACATGGCTCCATCTCAAGCAAAGAAGGTTCAACACTCCCCCACCTAAGTGAAAATAAAAATAAGAGCATTGTAGTATAAGAAACAAACAATATTAAAACATGCCAATACAAACCATCATGAACAACACACACCTAGTGTTTGTTTCTCATACCTGTAATCCTAACTATAGCTAGGATTATATATGTGAGCCAGAGGCACTAGGCAGTTCATTATTTTAAAAATTACTATTTGAGTGTCTGCTTTGACTCCGAGGTCCTTGATCCATTTGGAGTTGATTCTGGTGCAAGGATCTAGCTTTAGTCTTCTACAAGTAGATAACCAAATTTGCCAGCACCATTTACTGAAAAGGCTGTCTTTCTTCCATTCTATTTTTCTAGCTCCATTATAGAAGATTAGATGGCTATAGGTCTGTAGGTTCATTTCTGGGATATCAATTCTATTCCATTAGAACTGAGGTCTGTTCTTGTGCCAGAACAAAGCTGTTTTGATTACTATGGCTTTGTAGTAGAGTTTGAAATTTGGTATTGATGTTCCTCTAGCACTGTTCATTCTATTAAGGATCATTTTTGCTATTCGGTGTCTTTTATTGTTCCATATGAATTTTTGGACTGCTTCTTCTATTCCCTTGCAGAATGAGTTTGGAATATTGATAGTTATCGCATTGAATTTGTAGATAGCCTTGGGAAGTATTGACATTTTCACGATGTTGATTCTTCTAATCCAGGAGAATGGGAAGTTTTGCCACTTTCTAAGTTCTGTTTTGATTTCCGTTTTCAGGTTTTTAAAGTTTTCATCATAGAGGTCCTTAGAGGGTAATGAGAAAATATGAAGCTAGAGATCCTTTCAGATTATCCCACCCACTCTTCTATTACTTTAAGCAAAAAACAAAACAAAGGAAAGCAAACAAAATAGACTTTATGGTTAATTAAGCTGCTATTAAAGATTCCAGGCAGAATTATACAGCTAAACGATGAGTTAGTACATATGTTTTGTCAATACTGAACTTATATGTGTCACAAAAATATCCATGGATTTATAACTAGAAATTCTGAAGTGTTAAGTATATTAATTAGGTGAGTTTCATAAGATAGCCAATGAATAGAACACCACACGGAATTCAGTCTGGTAAAGTAGTTTATTTACTGAACTGCTGCCCATGCCATACATGGTTGAAAGGCATGTACAAAAAATAGGGTAGGAGTTCCGGGAAGATGGAGGAGGAGAAGCTGGCTAAACAAGCTCTCACATAGAAAGCAGTTTTAGTGTTCCAGGAAACAGTCCTATGCCAGAGAATCACACCAAGTGTGCCATCACAGGACAGAGAGTTAGGCCAGAGAGGGAAAATCCAGGCAAGGAGACAGATCTGACCATTTGCCAGCAGCTGCGGCTGCAGCCGCAGTAGCAGTGGCTGTTGCCACCATACCGGTAATACAGAGAGTCCGGGACAAACGCGCAAAATATGGCAGGCAAGCAGATTCTACACAACACCAGCAAGAACTGACAAGGAGCAGACATCTTCATTCTGAAATTTGTAGACAGAGAGGACCCAGGAACTAAGACTCCAGCGTTAGTAGAAGCCTGACATCCTCACTTCTTCTGAGGGAGCAGAGGAGGTAAGGCCACCTCTCCAGATCCCCACTACAAGAGATCTCCATATTTGATACTGACAAAGGTATGGATGAGCAGCTAGCTCCAACTCAGGCCTTGGAAGGAAACAAGAGTCATTTAGCAGGTCACAGAAACCTCACCTGACCTGCCAGTCTTAGCTCTACCCAGGGAAAATTCTCCCAGCCTGGCTGAGCAAGCTCTGCCAGACCCAGGAGTGGATTTCTTCCCTGGGTAAACTGAACCAGAGGCTACCCCTCCCTACAGCATCCTTGACAACCAATTGAAATTCAGTAGACATAAACCCTGAGAATGGCTCCAGGCTGGGCTCTGTAAGTATCTCAGGAGCTAACTCCTCAGGGAAAAGTTGCTGTTTGCTGAAAGGACTCAACTCTACCCAGAACCTAGCGTCATCACAGCATCTTCATACTAGAGGAAACAGCCATCTCCCTCTTTAGAGATACTCAAAGCAGATCTCCCTCCCATTGAACTAACTTGGGAGGGAATCACAAAATCCTGGGTAAAGCAGAGAATTTTCTGCCTACTCAAACAAACTGACTTAAGAAACCATATAAGCCACAGGAAAATCAAACACCACAAGCATACCAGAGACTCCAACAAGAGACTAGTTACATACACAAGGGAGATACAGGATATTCCCATCCCCCCAAAAAAAATCAAAGAGCATTTTTTGTACCTTTATAAAAAAATTTTAATTTTTTTAAATTTTAATTTTTAACATTAAAAAATTTTGTTTTCTATTAACTTTTTTTCTTCCTCTTATAACATTATTTTAAGGGTATATGTGTGTGTACTTTTTTTTCTTTATAAAAATTTGATTTTGTTTAGCTCTACTGACCTTTCGACCCTTTTATTCTTTCCTTCTCATTCTTTTCACTTTTTCTTCTCTTTCATTCTTCTTTGCATGACTTAGTTGCTGTTCTGCTCATCTTCAGATAAACCCATACTAGATTATTAGACTTTAACTCCCTGTTGTGTATACATTTAATCCAGAAATTTATTACTCAATTTAAAACCTCTTAGACTTAAATTCCTTAATAGAAGTACTACCTCTTTATACCTATATAATATTTCAAGCATTTTTATTTTTGAGTTTTACATGTCTCCTTTCTATCCTATCCACAGTCTTCTCTGAATATCACATATTCATTTTGCATAATTTATAAATGTTGCACTTTTTAATTTTTTAATTTTTGTTTTTCTATTTTTTCTTGTCTTTTTTCTTTCTCTTTCTTCTTTTCCTCTCTCTCTCTTTATTATCATTCTATCCAACCTATTTCCCGCTTTGAGATTAGGACTTAGTTAAGTTAACTCTCCCTCGGACTTTCCACATCACTCTATTCTTATTTTTAACCACATTTCTTCCTAAACCTAATAATTTCTGTTTGCCAAATACTTCTTTGCTGTTCGTAACCCACTAATATATAGTTGATTGATGTTGAACAGCTATATCTGTTTAGCTAGATTGTATCTGCAGACTTTTGACTGTGCAACTACAGGCTTTGGTTGATGCTTACCTTAAAATAGTGTGCTAGCACAAAACTGGTTTTACTTTCATCCTAAATGGGCAGAGTAAGCCGGAAAAAAAAACAAGAAAAATGGCAAGTCCAGTTATCTCAACTCCCACTCATAATAATCACGGGAGAGAACAGATAGTGAATAATCCATTGGAGAGTTCCCAAAAAGCTCAACAAACACTACTGGTAAACGTGATAAATGAAAAGATTGAAAACCTGCAAAGGACTCTGTATGAGCGTGATAGGGAGAGAGGAGGTCAAACAAAGGTCAATACAGGAATATCATGAGCATGAGGAAGCTACTCAAAGATTGATAAAGTAAAGGCGTGAGCAGGCTGAGAACATTCAAAGAGAAAGTCAAGAATGGCGTGAGTAGGCTGAGAATACTCAAAGAAAACTACAGGAATTGCGTGAACATGAGGAGTCTAATCAAAGAGTAATACAGGAATTGAGAGAGCGGGATGAGAATACAGAAAGATCACTAAAGGCATTCATGGAATCCATAAACAGCTGAAAGAAGGCAGGGAGACCACAAAGGGAATGCTGAATGGAACCAAACAGAAGGAATGGGAGTTCAAAGAAACCATAACCAATGAACTAAGTGATTTGTGAAAAAACACTGAACACCAAATTAAGGAAGTAAAGAAGTTCATACAAGATCTAAAACAAAGCTCCAACAAAAAATTTGAAGCCATCAAAGCTGAACAACTTGAAGGAAAAGAAAAAACAAAGTAGAAAGTCTTGATAATAGGGTTAGACTATACAGAAGATCAAATTTCAGGGATTGAACACAGCCTAGATATTGTAGAGAAAGAACATACAACAATCCAAGAAATATGATAGATCTATTCAACACTTGGAAGACACCATCAGAAGGCCTAATCTGAGGAAAACGGATATAGAGGAGCACCTAAAGACAGAAATTAATGGTCTAGCAAATTTGTTTCACAAGATCCTAACAGAGAACTTCCAAAACATGCAAAAAGATAAGCCTATTCATATACAAGAAGCTTTTAGAACTCCAAATAGACCAGACGAGAATAGCACATCCCACCATCACATTATAATCCACACAGGATCAATTCAGACCAAGGAAAACATCCTTAAAGCTGTCAAGAAGAAAAGATCAATAGCCTATAAAGCAAAACCAATTAGAATCACCTCAGATGTCTCAGCGGTGACAATCAAAACCACAAGAGCCTGGAATGAGGTATGCAGGCCCTAAAGACAAACAACTATCAAGCAAGAATTCTGTACCCTGCTAAACTCTCCTTCATAACGAAGGTGAAATAAAAAAACTTCCATAGTAAAGAAAAATTGAAACATATCTCCACCAAACCAGCCCTACAAAAATTCTTAAATGAATTAAAATACAAAAAAAACCATAGTAAGTATCAACAAAACAAAGAGTTGGTTCTTCGAATAAATTAACAAAATTGATATACTCTTAGCCAATCCTTATCAGAAAAACAAGAGAACACACCCAAATAAATAAACTCAGAGATGAGAATGGAAACATCAACACGGAAACAACCAAGATGCAGAATATTATAAGGGAATACTTCTCAAAACTTTATGTTAATAATTTTGAGAACTTGACAGAAATGGACCTTTTCCTAGCAAATATCGAAATGCCAAAACTAAACCAAGATGAGTTAAACCATTTTAACAGGCCCATATCAAGAATTGAAATAGAAACAGCAACAAGAGACCTCCCACCTAAGAAAAGCCCAGGAGCAGATGGTTTTACAGTGGAATTCTACAAGACCTTCAAAGCAGAGGTCACACCCATACTCCTCCAACTTTTCAGTGAAATTAAAAGAGAAAGTTCACTACCAAACTCATTCTATGAAGGCCTCATAACCCTCATCCCAAAACCAGGCAGGGACTCATCAAAGAAAGAGAACTATAGACCCATTTTTCTGATGAACACTGATGCAAAACTTCTCAACAAAATTTTGGCCAGTCGACTTCAACAATTCATCCAAAAAATCATACACCAAGATCAAACTGGATTCATTTCAAGGATGCAAAACTAGTTCAATATACGCAAATGAATTAATATAATTCATCGCATTAACAGGAGCAAGGATAAGAACCACATGGTTATCTCAATAAATGCAGAAAAAGCACTTGACATGATCCAACACTCCTTTATGATGAAGGTTCTGGAAAAATTAGTAATCCATGGGACATTCCTCAATACACTAAAGGCTATACATGACAAACCTACAGCCAGCACTATACTTAATGGTGAAAATCTAAAGCCATTGCCTCTTAACTCAGGAAGGAGACAAGGATATCCACTCTCTCCACTTCTCTTCAATCTACTATTGGAATGCCTATCTACAGCATTAAGACAAGATGCAAACATAAAGCGGATCCGAGTAGGGAAAGAAGAAGTAAAACTCTCCCACTTTGCAGATTACAGGATCTTCTATTTAAAGAATCCCATAGACTCCACTCCCAATTACTCAAGCTGATTCAAAACTTTGCCAAAGTAGTAGGGTATAAAATTAACCCGCAAAAACCAATGGCTTCTCTACATGCCAAAAATGAGAAAAGTGTAGCTGAAATTAGGAAAGCAACTCCATTCAGAATAGTCCCACAAAAAATAAAATACCTAGGAAGTAACTTAACCATAGAAGTGAAGGACCTCTATGATGAAAAGTTTAAAAACTTGAGAAAGGAAATCAAAACAGAACTTAGAAAGTGGCAAAAAACTCCCATGCTCCTGGATTGAAAGGATCAGCATGGTGAAATGCCAAAGGCTATCTACAAATTCAATGCGATCCATATCAATATTCCAACATTATTCTTCAAGGAAATAGAAGAGTCAATCCAAAATTCCATATGGAATAATAAAAGACCCTGAATAGCAAAAACGATCCTAAACAGAAAGAACAGTGCTGGAAGAATAGCAATACCAAATTTCAAACTCTACTATAAAGCCATAATAATCAAAACAGCTTGGTACTGGTACAGGAACAGACCTCAGAACCAATGGAATAGTAAGGCAAGCAAATCCCAAATTATTCATTGAGGAGATGAGTTGAAATTCATCATTTTACACACTAATACTCTTTCCTCAACAAAACCAGAGGATTTAAAATAACTAATATTTTTATGTTAATGGGTACAAATGTGCACGGATTTTCTAGAAATAAAATGATCACTCATGAAACCTTACTGGTACTTCAAAAAATGCTTTCCAATTAGAGGAATAATCTTCACACTTTTTCACACAATGTGAATCTGCCTGGTAACAGAACCCCAAGCAAGACTAAGGCAGCTAATAGCTATCTAATTTTTGTTGTCTTTTTGCAATACTGCTTTCTTATCATATTGATTAGTATAAATTCTATGACCAGTATAAAATCACATTTTTTATAAAAGTTACTAGGTGGGAAATTCATGGATGAGGTGGTGTGGTGTTTCTGATAGAGCCCTGTCTGGTTCAAAGGAGGAGTTGGTACTGGCAGAGCATCTGTTGTGGAGTTGGGCAAGGCTTTGATGGTGAAAGCATCTGTGTAGGGATTTGAGACAGCAGGGAGGGGACAGGAAGGACTAGATTGTTAGGGACAGGGTCTCTTGTGGAGTAGGTGGGACTTTAGGATGGAGGCTGGCAGGTGGATGGGTTTTCTGTGGAAGAAAGTGGGGTCACTGGGGAGGAGGCTCTTTGGGGCAAAGCTTTGAGAAGGAAGAACAAGGCTACAAGGGAGGTGGTTACTTAGAGGAAGTTTTCTGGTGGAGTACTGTGAGCCCTTTTGGGATATGTAGGGTGGGGTTTCCCATAAGGCAGGGAAGGGCATGGAGACAAGAGGCTGATAGAAGGTGGTGTTTCTGGTGCCAGAATGTGGAGCTATGAGGGAGAGGCTTTTCAGGGTCTGGTTTGAGAGGGCAGAGCGGTGCTAGGAAGAAGTAGGCTAGTAAGGGGAGGGGATTCTGGTGGATAATGGCAGGCCTTTGGGAAGTGTGTGAGGGTGGAGGTAGGTTTCTGGCAGAACAGGATGTAGTCATAATGTATGGAGGATTTTTTCAGGACCAGGACTTTGTGAGAGCAGGGATAGGATCCAGTGGACTAGACTAGTTAGGATGGGCTTTCTGTTGTAGCCAGTCACCACTTTGAAAAAAGGAGTAAGTTTGGGTGGGGATTTCAGTGTTGCAAGGAAGGAAAAAGACTTTGGACAGGGTTTCCAGTAGGGCAAGGCAACCTTCAAAAAGGGACTTCAGTGGGACAGGGATTAACAGTTGAGTTTGGTGAGGCTTCCAGATGGAGGCCAACTGTTGCATTGGTTTACAGTGGAGCAATGTGGGTGTTGAGAGATGAGATAGTGTGGTGGGCATTTTCTAGTGAGGGTTTTCTAGAGCAGGTCAGGGCTTGGAGCCATGGGGCTAATTGGAAGAGGGCTTTGAGGAGTGGAAGGTCTACAAAGGTGTAGGATAATTATGGGCAGGGTATCTGGTGGAGTAGGGTGTGGATCTGAGGGAGGATGCAATAGGGGGTGGGATTATCTGGGGAGCAATACAGGGCATTGAGAGAGTAGATATGGAAGGTGGAGAGGTTTGTGGTGAAGCAGGGCTGGTTTTCCAGGTAGGAGATGGGCTGTGTGAGAAGCTTCTAGCCAAGCAAGGGGGGGCTTCAAGAACAATTATAGGGAGGTGGAGGGTTTTGGTGTAGCATGATGGGCTTTGTGGGAAGAGGTAGTTTCAAGGCCGAGTTTGAGAGGTTAGGCCACTGAGAAGTAGACTACTTATGGGCAGAGTTTCTGATGAAACCAGGAGTGGCTGGAGGGAGAACTCTGGTTGGGGTGGGGTAGGGAAGGGAGGAGCTTGGAGGTACTAGGATATGGGAGCAATGGGACTATGAGTGACTAGAGTAGTTAGGAGTGGGGTATCTGGTGGATGAAGTGAGGATTTGAGGGATGAGCCTGATGTAGGCGGGGTGCTTGGTGCAGCAAGTTGGGACATAGGAGGAGATATGGAGGTGGCCTGGTTTCTGGTGGTGCAGAGCAGGGATTCCAGGAAGGAGTGTAGAAGAAAGCTTTCCCTATAGCAGAGGAGGGCTTTCAGGAAGGAGTCTGGCTGCAATCAGACCTTTGAAAATTTATAGTAGGACTACTAGGGGATAGGTTAGTTAAGGATGGAATTTTAAGGAAGAGGCTGACTGGAAGTGGGTTTCCAGTGGATCCAGTCAATTTCTATGGGAAGGGGAAATAGGAAAGGGGCAAGAGAGTGAAGAGTGAGGCTACAAAAAATAAACAGTTACTCTTAATAGGATCACCATTTTCTGTCAGTTTAGAATTATATTCCTTTTATGTATGCGAGAGATATTGGAGAAAGTAACCAGGCAATAATTCCTTCCTAGTGAAAGTTTTCTTTATTCGAGTTCAGTGAAAATAAAATCACATCAGGTTCAGAGGCACAAAGTAGACTAAGACACAGGAAGCACTGGACTTGGTTCCCAAGCACAACCTTTAAGGACCACAAATAAAAATTTTAAATGACTCACTTGGTCATAATGGACATTCTATTGTCTTAAAACTGTGAATGAATAGAACTTTTACTCTGATCATTTTAGAAATCCTAAAAGTAAGTAAGTAGTAATGTTTTAACTTTATATAATATTGGCAAGTATACTAAAAATAATTAAGAAAATATAAATTTGTATGCAGAATGTTTGTTCTCCATAATCAATTTTAATGTAAAAGAATTTAAAACTAGAAAATTACCATATAGTGAGATTGTGTCATGGTTTCCTTTCAGTCATCAAAATGGTGACTTAAGCAATGTGTCTTTATCATTGGATACATCGATGTTAAAACATATCTAAGAATGTGAAGCACTACTATACAGACCCTGAAGAAACTCAGAAGGATCTATGAAATGATGTTGGAATAAAATTAATGACTAATTACAGTAGGAACTGATCTTCACTAAGCCCATAAATATTTTGAGAAGAAAAGTCTACATTGAAAAATAAACAAAACAATGAAAAGGAATCAGGAAGGCAAACCTTGAGGTAAACATTATCCAATGAACAACATCTATTGAGGCATGATCACAAGCTTCTTTTACCTGTTACAGTTACTGATGTATGTTCTTCCCTAATGCCAAATAACAAAGACATGAAAATGCAGTAATAATTTTCAAGGCATTAGAGTTTACAGGAAGAATTCAATGAATGTATTGCTAGAAAGTAAAGATAGATATCTGAGATAAAGATTGAAGAAAATATCCCCAGTTTCTGGCCCTTCGAGTTGAGAGGGGTACAACTCAAAGCACAAGGAGAATAGACAGAAGTACAGTAGTGCATTCCAGTAGTTCCCAAGATGCAATGATGAATGAAACAGCGGAGAAAATCAACATGACCATCACTGGACTTAGCACTGGAGAGAAGAGAGAATAACAGTGAAAATCCAAGGAGAATTACAAAGGATGCCCTACCATATTTGGCAGTAGAGTGCATGGCATTGTGGTCTAAAATATGTGGAGATATTATGGGAAACTACTTGTGCTCAAATGGTGCCATGAGAAGTGATAAACTTATGATTTACAGGACATTGAATAATCATAAAGATCTTGCTTCAGTAGTGCAGAGTTAAACCTTGATAAATTCTATTTTGAAACACCTAACACACTACAAAACGAAGACGATTCAAATTATATATAAATGGCTTGACTGCAACAATAGAGTTCAAAAAAATCAAATCATATAATGTGGATGCAAAAGGGAAACATTATTAAAGTAATCTGTAAACAACACACATTTTAGGTGAATAGTCCTGATTATAAAAGATTTGTTTTCCTTACGGATTTTGGATGCACAAAAACAACAAAAACAAAACAAAGCAAATGACACTTGGCAATAGAGGTGGATGCCAGTATCTCATCTCATGAGGCTGATATTGGAAGATCATGATTCACAGATGGCTGGGGTAGCAATCCACGAAACATTTATGTTCAATTGTTCAAGCAAACAGAGTGAAAGCTTGGTTCAAATATTACAGACTCAGTCAGTCTCTCTCTCTCTCTCTCTCTCTCTCTCTCTCTCTCTCTCTCTCTCTCTCTCACACACACACACACACACACACACACACACACACGGAATGAGAGAGGAAGAGGGAGAGAAAAAAAGGAATATTACGTGCTTAAAAAGTGAACCTCTCTGCAGGACTATCCTAAGCATATTTTAATTAATAAAAAATGAGGGAAACCATAGAGCTTATGTTTCTTAGAGTCTGGTTTCCTTCACATAATATGATCTTTTCCAAGACTTTCCATTTTTTTAAGAAAGGGGCTGTGTCATTCTTTCTGATAGAAGCATGAAATTCCATTGTGGATATATATCACATTTTCTTTTGTTTTTTGAGGGTGGAGGGTCCGGTCGTGGGGCGTGAACTTTGTGCCAAGGTGCTGTCCCTCAGCTCTTCAGCACAAGGGCTAGCGCTCTATCACTTGAGCCACAGCACAATTTCCAGCTTTTTTCTTTTTGCTTATGTGCTGCTGAGGAATCGAACCCAGGGCGTCATGCATGCAAGGCAAGCACTCTACCACTGAGACACCTTCCCAGCCCATTTTCTTGATACATTCATCTATTGAGGGGCATCTGGCTTGGTTCCATATCTTAACTATGGTTATAATGCTGCAAAAAACATAGTTGTGCTTGTAGTTTTAGTGTGTTTTAGCTCGAGATCATTTAGACAAATGCCCAGGATTGGGATTGCTGGCTCCAGAGTTATGTACATTTGACCATACAAAATGATGCTAATTGAAATGAACTCCAAGACATGGAAACAACAAGTCTTTTTTTTTCAGATGTCAACCTTGATGTCGGTAAAGTAGTGTATCTAGATCTTATTTTATTTCATTTGTCTTTTGCCATTGGCTTATCCCTGGCAATTTCTGTCTTGATTCTGGTACCTTCCATCTTGTATATACATTATCTGATTTGGAGAAGGAAAGGGAAATAACATAATAATAAAAGAAGTACCAAGAGTGACCCATTGCAACAATGATATTCACAAGACACTATATTGGCCATGAACTTAACAACTTTGGGGTCAGAGGAGGTGGGGTGGTCAAAGAGATAGGAGGACAACAATAGAGTGGGTAACTATTCAACAAGTATATACCTTACTCATGTAACTGTTACCATTCTGTACATTACCTTTAAATAAAATAAAAATTTTAAAAGTGAGTCTACCCTAGAAAAAATATCCTTTTCAAAATAATACATCGGTAACTGTACTTGTGAAGGATTCTAGAGTCAAGCTGTTAGAGCCTGGAAAGGGATAGATTGAGAAGCCATCTCAAACAGCAATCAAAAGGCTGAGAGCTCTGCTCTGGAAAGGTCAAACAGTCAAGAGAAGACAGGTGTATGCTGTATTACAAGAGTATTTAAGTTAGATCTGTTGGACACTAAAAGTTTAAGAATTTGGAGACAAGATGGATGTCTGTGCTATGGTTGTAATGACTATTGCTCCCTTCTGCTCCCTAACAATAAGGGATTCAATGATCAATATGTATACAAACAATAACACATGTTAATAGTTATAACCACAAGCTAGATTGATGCCTTAGTTTGTGGACATACCTGTAGCCTCTCACCCTCCACCACTCTAGTAGAATGAATATAAAGCATGTTAAGCAGGATTTTCGGATCCAGAATCTAGCAATGAGGCTTTGGGTCCTCTAGTGTCTTCTTTCTTATCACTTCCTGTGATTTCTCAATTCTTTGGCCAGGTATCCCACCATCTTTGCTGTTCCATGGTTGAGGTTAGTGACAGTACAGATATTCTGAACACTTCAGAACAAACTATGGAAAAACACTTCCTCAGAGAAGAATCACAAACTTATAGGAGCACCTGGAAAATTACCATACATCAGCAGTCATCCTGTGATCCCCTAGCAATAAAGTATAATTCAGGAGTATTTTTACTTCTAATAATATAAGAGATGGACAATTGTCCCTTTTGTACATTTGTTATTTGGTATTGCATAAATTTTCAGGAATACATATACATTGTGAAATAATGTTATTTATTTCATAGGTCACAAACTTTGTCACTGGAGTGATGACCCTGTCTTATCTCAGTTGCTTGATTCAGACTTAGATGAGTGTGAATTGCCTAATTATGAACATTTCTTCATGAAACTCAACAGCACAGAATGAAGTGTGAGGGTCAGGCCATTCCATACTTCTAAGGATTTCACATATATTAGAGTACTATATACCTACACTGCTCAGCAATCATGGCACATTGGTGTGTTATAATTGTCTTCAGATCAGAAATACGCTAGAGCTTAATCTAAAATGATGGGCTGTACATTTTCAACGCAAGTGTGATGATCGTTCCCTGCAATGATTCTCAGTGGAGAATCTTTCCTATACATTTTACTGACTTAGCTTCTACTCTGTGTTTTACCATTATCAGGGACAGTCACACTGTATCTAGCTACAATACTGCAGCAACCTTAGCTGCCCTTGAATTTTACCTCCAATCTTGATACTAAGGTCAACTCCGCAACTCTAATCACATAGTGGACACCTAAACTTTTCAAGCCTAGTTAAAAATTCAGCTATCATTGATCATTGCCAGTGTTAAAGATCTTACTCCTTTAGATTTATTGTGTATATTCTTGTATTTCCAACACTGCCTTAGATGTTGGTTTTTGAAGTAGAACTTTTAGTTTGCATTTGATTTATGGAGGTGTTAGTGATGCCAGTTGAACTGCATCTAATGTAAGTAATTTTGACATATGAATTTAATTTTGGCAATTGAAGAAGTGAATACACATCACTCACAAAAGTTTCTTTATATTTACTGGTATTGCTTTATTGTGAACTTCCTAAAAGCCTGTCATGGGAGCACATATCCCAAATCCCATCACATCTGTCACTGAGACAAGGCTTGAAAGGTTCAGACCACTTGACACTTCATAGTGAGAACCTTTCTCCAAGAAGGGTGAGAGCATAGCAAAAAGAGCAAATGAATCTTCCAACTGTTTTGTTACATGTTCTTTATACTTAGCCATTAAAAACACCATAATTATGACTTCTTACCTACTCTTTTCCTCTTCTGAACTCTTTTATTTATGGCTCTCTAAGAAATCACATAAAAATCTATATAAATCATATAAGAAATCATAAACAATATTTGTTAGGGATATATAACCTAAAATGAATAATTTCAGGAACTTATTAAGCACATAAAATGTAATGCATACCTAAAATTTTCTCTTTATTGAAAACTTCAGTACTTGTAGTTTATTTATTCTGATAACAAAGATTATAAACTAAGTTACAATAGTATTCCAAATGGAACACAAAATTAGAAACGTGAAGAGTAGCACTAAAGAATGCTACTTCTACCACTAATAGAGTAAGAATGAAATTTAGATAAAACTACTCCAGATTAAAAGCCACAGAATAGTTCCAACATTAGTGACTTTTTTTTTGTAAAGACAAATTTTCACAGATATTAACATCAATTGGGTATATATTTCTTAAGGCCATCAGGAAGGATGCTGTGACCATGTTGATGTAAGCTGACTTCTCTGGGACCTACTACACAATGTGCAGACACCATTCCAAACACTGCACCTGCATTAGGGTAACTTTAGTGCTCTTGACAGTTCTTCAAGTTAGGAAATTAATTAAGTAATTTATTAAAAACAGAAGTAGGCAACAAAACCAAACAAATTTCCCAAGTACCTAATACTGATCATTTGTAGACCCATAATTCAAATCCAGGTTTCCACCAAGCATATCTGAGGATATTCTGTAAGTGTCACATTCATTATCTTTCAAGACCTATGGAGCAGATGAGCCCACATTATCTTCCTAATTATGGTTATAACGGCAATAGCATTGCTACAGAATATATATATATATATATATATATATATATATATATATATATATATATTTAAAATGAAAAGTGTGTGGGTAATGACATTGTATGTGATCTTTATACCAAATAAAGATCAGTTTAACATCTAAAGAAATACCTGAGTGAACATCATTCAGCTTCCACAGTTTAGCATTCCTGGAGTGATTATTTAAGGAGAACAAATTCATGTAAAAGACACCTGTGCTGATGAGCAGAGGCTTTTTATCATTAAGTACCTTGAATACACAGGAAATAGTTAGTTATGGATATATAATCCAAAAGGAATAATTTTTTTGACTAATTACTTTCTTTTTGTACCAAAGAAAATCTATTTCCTCTTCTAAAACATATATAAATTTAAGGGATATTAGTGCTGTCAGTATAAATTATGCATGAATAATATATGTAATGTATTATATTATATAACATATAAATGATATATTTATAATATATGTATAATTATTGATATTCTGTAACTACTATAAATAATATATGTATAAAACTGATTTTAGTATTATACTGTGAAGGATACAAAGAATGACAACTTTATTTAAATAAATATATTTGTATGCTTTAGTCACATAATTTTTTGTGTGCCAGTACTGAGGCTTCAACTATGGCCTGGGTGTTGTGCCTGAGCCATTTCACTCAGACTGGCTTCATATAGTTATCTTCAGATTTCAGCCCCTAAGTAGGTGGGATTCCAGACATGAGTCATATTATTTTTTTAATCCCATCCTTGGCATGTTCTTATGTAATTATTTTTGAATGTTAAAGTATATTATGATATGATATTTCATTTCTAAACCAATTCAGAATAAATAACTACTTATTGGGTAAAACTATATGTTGCAATAAAAATTGTAAGGACCCTACTTTACTATCAATTTTCAAAGATATTGCTAGGTTAATTCCTGGACAGACAAGTAGAAAAATTAAATTAAGTGTTCATAATATATGTAATATATTACATAGCATGTAAATGATATATTTATAATATATGTATAATTAGTGATACTCTATAATCACTATAAATAATATATGTATAAAATTGGTTTTAATATTATACTGTGAAGGATAGACGGAATGACAATATTCCTATCTTAACTTTCTCATTTTCAACGGTAGACAAACTATGCTATAAAAATATATCTTCAAGAAAGCACATGTACAATCTTAATCGCTATAAACATCTTCTAAGATTGGCTACACTTATCCACTAGAATCAGCTTGCCACTGCAAACACTTTGTGAAACTTTCTGGATAAAGTTTCTTGTCCTCATCCTCATCAACCTTTCAGCAACTTCAGTGCAGGACATTTTCTCCTGCTTAGCCTGTAGATGATATCATCCTTTGTTATTTCCCAGCAAAGAAATTGTGGCTAGCAGGCTTGAACATTGATACATTCAGAAGTTCTTTGGTTGTGAAATTTTGCTTTCCTTTCTTGGCAAGTGAGCTGGAATAATGAAAAACATTTAAGGCAATATGTTTTATGGTAAAAGAAAACATACTGATTTGAAAATACTACAAATATTCATTCTTTAAAATTTTAATTCAAATATAATAGGGGTGGTTTAATAGAGCATGCCTTTAAATCTAGCTATTTTGATGGCTGAAAACAGAGGATCATAGTTTCAAGCTAGAACAGGTAAATAGACCATGAGTCACTTATCTTCAACTAAGAACCAAAAAGGTAAAAGTGGAGCTGTGGTTCAAATGGAAGACTGTCAGCCTGAGCAGAAAAGAAAAATAAAAGAATCTAGGCCCCAAATTTAAGTCATAGTACTAGCACACATATACCATATATATATATGGTTACTAAAGTATTCGAAACCTGGTCATAGATTAAATAAGAGGTGTGCAAAAATATGTAAGTCTGAAATGACTCCGAGGTATTTTGATAATCAAATAGTAATGAAGGATTGGTTTGTAGATAAAGAACAAAGCTCATTTGGGGATCTTCATAGTTTGTTTAAATCAGTAGCTAGGAGTTTTCAGTAGACAGGATGCTATTAAGGACTTGAATTAAAGAAAGAACAGAGCTGGAGAAAAAATAAATTATTACATATACTCAGTGGTAACAACCATGAGAAGGAATATTATGGACCTAAACCCTGGGATACAAATATGTAAAACATGACAAATGAAGAAAAAGTAATAAGTATGTAATGCAGATTTATATGGATAGGTATTTTTAATGTTTAAGGCCTATGAAGTGATTGTATGATGACCTAAAATTTAAGAAATTGGTAAAGTCAACTATACCTTGGGCCAACCATAGCTGATAATTTAAGTAAAACGGGGCCACAATAGTGTGTCTTGATTTACCAAAGTGAAAACAGGCCAATATTTGGAAAGCCAATTTTTGGACATGTGGTTAGAGTGATAATTACTGCAGTTTGTTCAAGTGTCAGTAGAAGGGTACAGTTTTAGCACAATGATAGAAATCTTTCAGGGATCTGGTAGATTTTCAATTTGTCTTCAATTTTCCTTTTTTTCTGAGAACCAAAATTTCATTACTGGAAGCCAGTCCCAAATTTTGCCTTTGGCAAGTTATCAGATATTCAGTCTATTACATGCCCAAATAATAGAGAATGAGAACAGGTCTACATTGAGCACTCACAGTAGACAGGTCTCTGGAATTTCTCAGGAAGATCCTTCTGCCATTGTTGGATGGATAAGGCTGGATAATATACGAAATAGACATCATAGATTGAAAGTAATCTGCTAAGTTGACACTTGAGATATTGGATGTTTTAACTGCATTGTATCGATTTTTATGAATCAGTTAATCAGATTCTTTATACCATATGATGTTACTAGACTATGAAATGCATGCTTATTGCATTTCTTTGTATATTTTGAAATCTGGTATAAAATGTTCGTCTTTTTTTTTTTAAATATGGATTACTCCTAGTTCTCAAGAGTGGGGAAATGCCCTGGAATTTTGTAACTTGAAGTCATATGTGGTCATGTGTCATATCCTATTTTCCTTGTACAGACTTGGTAATAAATTATATGTAATTTATTTTTTTATTTTTATTTATATTCTATTGCAGCACCTGGCTATGTGTAATTTAAACTGTAGTTTTTTTCAAGTATTTTATTCTACAGTGAAGTTTTTTTCTTACAAGCTTTCTAAAAAATATGTTATCTATTCAATTTTGAAAAGTACTGCTGTACTTCCCACTTATTTGTGGCATTTCTGAAATCTAAGTTCCTCTGTGTGCCAGGGTGGATACTTTTGTCTGTAGCAAGTATTGTTGAATACGTAACATCTGGCTACTTAGAGAACAAAGGATGTGAAGGGACAATAGCCAGATAAAGAAATTCCAGGACAATTCAAGGGCACCTCATGTACTCTCTGTGTAGGTGGATAGGGAGCATAGAAATTCTTACACTTGAAAGTGATTGAGTGTGTATGCACATAGGTGTTCACTTATTTATCTGTTGCTATAGTTTTACACATTCACTATTATAAAACAATACTTCATATATGTATACACACACACACACACACACACACACACACACACACACATATATATATGTATATACTGATCACAGTTGCCAAAATGCAGAGAACCACATCCATGGGCATCTGGGCATCACTTTCCTATGTTGCTCTTTGGGTAATAAGAATGAAACCTGGTATTGTCCTGTGGTAGAGAAATTACTCAGAGATTCAAGTATTTTTCTTTCAATATGTTGCTTGTTCCTAACTCTAAATTTAGGAAGTCTGTTAATACATAATATATATTATATTATAATATATTTAATATATAATGTATAATATATTGTACATTATAATATATATTATATATAATAGCTGACAGAATTATATATTCATAAGGAAAAATACAACAAACATATCAATGTCCATACTTTCCTAGCCATGATTAGGTTCAGTAGAGTTAGGTGAATTACATCTCAACAGGAAAATCTACTGAAGTTCTGATGACCTTGAGCTACATAAGGAGAATTCCTGTAAAAGGAGGCTCTCCTCAATTATAAGAAAAGATGTTTGGAAGCTTTTTTGTTTGTTTGTTTGTTTTTATTTTGGCCGGTCAAAGGGCCTGAACTCTGGGTCTGGGCAATGTCCTTCACCACTTCTGCTCAAGGCTAGTGCTCTACCAAACGAGCCATAACAACATTTCTGGCTTTTCTGCTTATGTGGTGCTGAAGATTCGAACCCAGGGCCTCATGCATGCAAGGCAAGCACTCTACCACTGAGCCACCTTCCCAGCCCAAGTTTGGAAGTTTTTGAGAAGAGGAATTTCGAATTTGCTTTGCATCCTTGATTAGTAATGAATAAGCACCATTTTACTCCAAATTTTGTCTCCTTTTATGTTCCCTAAACAGTTACACATGATCATCATTCCATGTCATATCTTTAAGTCCTTCTTTTATTCTTTTATAATTATTGTTTTGTTGTTGTTGTTTTGCTGATCCTGAAGCTTGAACTCAGGTCCTAAGCAGTGTCCCTGAGCTCAAGGCTAGTACTCTGCCACTTGCGCCACAGCACTACATTTGGGTTTTTCTGCCTTGGCTTGCTTTGAAGCATAGTACTCATATTTCAGCCTCCTGGGTGGCTAGGATTACAGGCATGAGCCACCAGTGCCTAACAAGTCCCTCTCTTTTAGATATTATTCTAAAAGCCTCCTATCCAAGGTCGCTCTTAAGGTAGTAAATGCACCTATGCATATAGTTCCAATAGTTCCTTCAAACTCTCAACTCCTGTTATAGCTATGGTGTGTCTTTTCCATTGTATCCTGAACCAACTTCAGTGTTTTCTTCGTAATCCATGATTCTAGATGTGTTACTAATAATTACTTAAATTTTGTGGCTAAAAACCCTAAATCACTCAACTATTAATTTCATTTAATTTTTTTTCAATTTGATTGTTCTTCAGTACAAATCTAAGCTTATATTCACCTCTTGCATCTATCTCTTGGCATGAGCAGAGCCTGGGACTATTCAATCTCAAATGCAAGAGGTTAGCAAGAGAATAGCCTATAGTATTCCTGCCTAAGAGTCAGGATATGTAGTTGAGTGCCTGAAAGTACAATGCATTCCTGGCAAGGGAAGGGGTGATAGAGACAACAGCCTAGAGAGCAAACTGACAGTCACAACATTTAATAACTTCTCCTTTGGAGAACCTGACCTCCTGCAAAGTGGCAGTGAAATAACTCATTTAGTGAGTTTTCATATACGAAGGAAGTTGTCATGTTTCACTACACAACTTAATTGTAGTCAAAGAGAGGGTAATTCTTTTGTGTCCTCCTTGGGCCCAGTCTCACTTAATCTCCATCTTAATCTTTGCTCATAGTCTATTCCTACCAGAAGGTCCCTGATGAGGAAAAAAGTGTGAAAGTATGATCTCTTGGCTTAAGATTGGCCCTGTGGGAACTAAGTCCACTTTTAGTTTTGAACCTGTTCATTCTGACATTGGGAAAGCTCATTCCCTGAATTGTGCCCTAGTACCAAATCTTTTCAGAGAAAGTCAAGGAATGACAGATTCTGCCTGAGGGAGTGAGTTTCTCCAATTCCAAAGAGGTCAATTAATATCTGATTCTAAGGTGCAGGTGGAAGTTTTTCACCAGATCCTCGAAGCTGGGGAGGATGTTAGCTCAGACTCCAGGCCATCCTCATATTTCTCCAGCTCTTTCTCATGAACCAAAAGTTTACAGGAGTTGAGTTCAGAAACAATGGGAAATGAGAGTAGCAGAAGAATCATTGGCAGGGGGATGAATTAGAAACGATGGGGGAAAGAAGGGCTCAGAAAATCTAGGATCACTCACATCATTTGGGAATTACATCATAAGATTAGGGAATAAAAGTAATAAATTACTACATAATTAGTAACTCGACTACTCTACATTACAACTGTTGAGTCAAAAGGTAGCTGTCCTAATTCTATTTTGATGAGAAAAACGGAGCACATTCTTTCCTCACAAAGTTCTACAGAGTATCTTCATCCATACCCCAGGTTGTTCTTACTCTCTACATCTGTTACTTTCCTTTGCTGGATTCAGTCAATGACACTTGAAAGTGTTATCATCTTCAGACATGTAATTACATTTTCTTCTAATCCATTTGTTATCAAATAAAACAAATTATGTGCAAATATATGTCTATGGTAAATTTTCTTCCATGGCATATTTATTTGATGATATTAAGTATTATTTTAATAGTTTCATTTTTAAAAATTGAGGAAAATGTTTTGTTACTATTAGCACTAATTATTGGCACATTTCTTTTGTATTTTTCCTTGTCTGTGTATTTGTTATTAAGATTCTAACATTGTCATTTCCCCCAAGTGTTGCTTTCTTAAAATTGCAACTTATAAACTATATATCATGGTCCTGTATGTGTGAATTGATATATTTAATTT
Source organism: Dipodomys merriami (assembly GCF_024711535.1). NCBI lineage: Eukaryota > Metazoa > Chordata > Mammalia > Rodentia > Heteromyidae > Dipodomys > Dipodomys merriami. Next base: position 4,471 of record NW_027203519.1, on the reverse strand, counting down.
TTGATCTAATATCCACATATTATACGATATCTTCAAGCTATTCTAACTGCTCTGAAAATAAATAGGGAGGTCCCTCATTAAAGCAAAAACACAATGCCAAAAAATGCCAGTGAAATTAGGATTAGGTATATATCCATAAATATTTACCAATGATACAGTAGAAACATTCACTTCTCTTATATACCAGAACATATTTAAGCTACGAATAGCACATTTTCTTTATTCCCTCTTTCTGGTGCATCTAGGTTGGTTACACAGCTTGGTTGGTATGAATATTGCTGCCATGGGCATGAATGTTCATGTTAATTTATATTACTTCAATATGTATCTAGTTGCGGTAAAGGTCATCAACATAAGTGTCTTTTTGGTATTGTGTAAACTTCCGTTATGATTTCCCTATGGGTTGCACTCGTTTACAATGCCAAAAACCAAATACAGTTCCTTATTTATTTCAACCTTTCCAGAAGTTTAATTATCTGAGTGGTGATAGATATTCTGGTGTGTAAGATGGGATCTCAATGACTTTCCTTTTTTATTTTTCTATGTATTTCCTATGTGGATACGACTCTCAAACATTTCATTTATTCATTAAACACTTACATTTGTACTTCATTCCTGATAAGTGTCTTTCCTTTTGTTTTGGAATTTGATCAATTTTTAAGTTTTATAACATTTGATTTTTTTCCCATTCCAAATACTTTAGTAAATTTTTTTTCAATACAATGGTGCACAATTAACTAAAAATAACTGATTATACATTTATACCACTGGATGTTTTTGTTTGTATTTACAGCCAGGAAATTATTCCAATAAAGATGCTGAACTTCTTTCACTAGATATACTGAAAGGATAGTATCTCATATTGGCCTAAACTAATTTCAGAATTAACAGTCACAGCCTGGGCCACAACAGTCTGAGCTAAATAAAACCACTAACACAGCACAAACTGCACTTAAAGAGAGCAAAGGGCTTTACACAAGTTAGAAGAAATGCAACACGTTCATGAAGCAAATGTTGAAGTTCATAAGTAGACCTTAGGAATCTGAATATCAAGAAGATCAACGGATAAAAGTATTTAGAAGGACTTTAGAACTCAAAATTGGGGAGGGGGGAAAACCACTAGATACCAAAACTCAATGCTGAAGGGAAGGAGTGTGTTTTACCCCAAACCTCAGCTGTGTCTGACTCTCTTACGCCAAACACACACACACACACACACACACACACACACACACACACACACACACACACACACACCTAGTGAGAGGCCTTAGCCAAAGTACAGGCATTCTGGACATAGACTCCATTTTGAAGCCCTTTCCCGAAAGTATCCATTGTGAAGGCCTTTAATGAAAGTACCCATTGTAAATAAAGACTTTTACTGAAAGTTAGAACTCAGGTTCCTGGAAAAACTGTGAAATGTCACAATAATGTTCTGCCCATAGCTTCCCTAACAATAGCCATCAGTGGATGACAGGAAGGTACATAAAGCTACAGATGTTTCTTAAGATAGTTTACAGTTTGCTGCTTACTGCTTAGCCTGTGCACACTAGCCAATACGATTGTTACAAGATTCAGTCACTAAATGTCAACTAATCATGTAACTGCCAAGGTAGGAACCCCCTTACCTCAACCCTATACTGTATAAAAACCCTGTTATCTGAAGGGTTGGGGCTTTCAACTCTGACCCACTGTGATGGTGACGGTTGTGAGTCCAGGCTCGAGCTTTCAATAAATGACGCTTGTGTGCTTGCATCGGAACTGGCTCCTAGGTGGACTTTGTGGATCCTTATCTAAGCACAAGACAAAAATCCCAGGGGCAGCTATATCTGGGACAATGACACATTTTTCCTCTTCCTTTTAGATAATCAAATGTGATGTTGCAGTTGGCTCCACAGCTGCCCCACATCTGAGCAGGAGGAAGGAAAAGATGCCTTGGCCTGCAGGATGGCCTTGTGTACCCCTGGCTTTCTGTGTAAGAATGCAGTTCATGGTCCCCTAAGCAGGGGTGGCCAAGCTGAAATGGGGGTAAGCTTTGGCTGGAGGATGGCACCCTGTGAGCCCTGCATGCGTGGTGAAGCAGCATGGAAAGCCCTGTGAGCATCTCCCGGAAGGCCTCTCAGTTGCTTAGAGAAATTAACTCCTGTAGTTGGACATGGCAGGAGCAGAGCAGGAATCCAGAAGATGGGGGAGGCACAGGAACAAATGCGCCTCTCCATCGAGACTCCTCAGCCATGCTAAGGAAGTTCACAACCCGCACATGGTGTCCACTCTGCAGGTCTCCAGAGGCTCTTCCTTTCTGGGGAGCAGTGCCTGGTCCTGATCCAGAGCTGAACTTCCCCAGTGGCCCTGGGCCTGGCTGGGATGGAGCAGGCCCTACCAGACATGCTTTTCTGCCCTCCTGCTCATAGCCTCCAAGCAGCTGCCCGGTCTGCAGCACCCAAAGCAGGCCAGCTCCATGGGGCAGACGAAGGCTGTGCTGGCAATTCCTGGTGCCTGCTTCAAGGTGAGAGAGAGGTCTAGCCCAGAGTGGAGCTGGTCCTCACTCACTTCCAAGGTTGTCCACAGAGGCATGACAACCACAGCCCCAACGTTGCTGCCCTCCCTGCCCCCAGAGTTTACCTATAAGTCCCTGCCTTTGTTCTTGAAATTCTTTAGGCACTGGTGTCTCATTTCTCATTGTCTGTTTGGGTGGCACTTGAGACTCCTTCTTCTCCTCACCAAGCTAACAGGCCCCAGCGGATTCACCCCAAATTCTGCACCTCATAGACACTCCCCAGAACCCAGTTGCCTTTAGGGCTGATGCTGCCTGAGCTGCTGGCCTACTGCCTCCTTCCTCCCTTCACAGCCTCTGCCAGGGTCTCCCATACTTTCTCCACTGCCTCCAACCCCTACCACCTCTTGGCCTCCTCCCCACAGAGCCCCCGTTCCCAACCCCAGCAGGGCCACTGCTCTGGGGAAAGACAACTGTGGGTCTGGCACAGAAGAATCAAAGGTGCAGTGTGCAGCCGGCTGATTGGAGGCAGCATAGGTCTCTGATCACTGTCTTTCATTTCACTTACACGTATATTAATTGCATTAATTTGGTATGTAAGATTGGATCTCACAAATTCTTATAAAGCCTTTGCAGAATAGCTGGTAGAAATATAGTCCCAAAATGCAGATTGAATCTTTTATAATTCTTTCAAGAATCAGAGATGTTTTAAGTAGTTATTGTAAGGTATATTAAATAGGTAGCCGATGAAGAGAACACCACATGCTATTCAGGCAGGAAAAGTCTATTTACCGAACTGCTGTCCCCACCATGCATGGTGGAGAAACATGTCTAAAAACGAAGGGAGGGCAGGAAAGGAAGAGGTGTGACCCAGGCCAGGGACAGAAAGAGGTGTGGCAAGGTGGGGGAAAGGTTTGGCCACACTAGATCTGGATGTGACCTAGCAGGAAGGTCTGCCAGTTACCTAGGTAACAGATACTGGGCAGAAGCAGCCAAAAGAGAGGGAGGTGTCCCTGTGCAGACCTTACAGTTATAACCATCATAAACTCTAATTTCCATAGCAGAGTGTTATTCCAAAAATATTTGCTTATGCATCTGTTATCAATTATTTACAAGACTTGAAACATTTAAAATATCAAATATTATAAGAAGATCTTTGATTCATGTTGAATGGATGTTAGTAGGTTGAGCTGTTGCATACATTCCTGTGTGTGTGTGTGTGTGTGTGTGTGTGTGTGTGTGTGTGTGTGTGTGTGTGTGTGTGTGTGTGAGTATAGGGGGCGTTATGTGTATCATTGAATTCAAGGATAAGAAACTTATTTCCTTTTGCTGAGATATACATTATGGTGTTTTTTTGTTGGTGGTAGATTCTGATTGCTTGCCTTTGCCTGATGTGCTCATTCCAGCTCAATTTTGCAATTAAAGCTTCTCATTTATTATTGAACATATAGGGCTCTGATATTGCTTTGTCTTTACTCTGCCATCTAGGATCTCCTTTTCCTCTTAAAATATTAACATTCAATATAAATTTTACCTCCTGACTGATTTTCCTCTTTATTTTGCTTTTTGAAATAAGTATTATAAGATTTTTGATTTCTGTATTCATAAAGAAAAACCATTTTGAATTTTCTGTTTAATGTAATAATACCTGGACACATTTGTTAGCAACAAGATCTTAAAATTTCTTGTGTAGTTTTAGTTTAAAATACCCTCCTGCATGTTTTTAGTATGGAGAGACAAACACTTCCTAGTATCAATGATAACAGTTTTATTCATTAAAATATCAGATAATTCATAATTCTGAACATGTTTAGTGGCAAATGAATACATTTGCTCAGTGATTTCCTTGATAGACCGTGCACAAAAATACCACTCATAGGGGCTGAGAAGGTGCATCAGTGGTAGACAGCTTATCTTGAATGCACGAGACCTTGGATTTGATTCCTAAGCACCACTTAAGCAGAAAAAGCTACAAGT
>NW_027203518.1:67500-72428 GCF_024711535.1 Dipodomys merriami | reverse complement strand
CTGGCGGCGGCGGCGGCGGCGGCTCGATCTCGGTCTAGGTCTCTGGTGGCTCTGGTGTCGTTCGTGAGGTCGCAGAGAGGACCCGGCTGCAGGTCCTGACCTAGGTTGTGCCTCTCGGTGCGTGGCGGTGGGGAGTGAGGCGATTCGTTTCCGTGTTCTGTGTCTCCGGAGCTCAGAGCCGCCCGGCGCGCGCCGATCCGGGGTACGGCGGCTCGGTGGAGTCGGTCGTTGGAAGGCGGTTGTCGTGCTCCCCCTGGCGTCCGCCTTGATATGACAGTCCCCTCGTTCTCAGCCGAGCGAGCGAGTGAAGGAGGAGGTCTGGCGGCAGCGAGCCGGGCGGAGGCCCGGCCTCTACCGGGTGCCGGGCGCGACTGTCGCCGTGGTGTCGCTGTGGCGCCGGGGCGGCTGTTCTGTCGGACTTTGCGCCCGCAGGCGAGCGCGGGGTGGGGCCGTGAGTCGCCGCTCTCTCTTCCGTGCCCGGTCTGTGCCGGGGGTGGCGGCTTGGTCGGGTCGACCAGTAGTTCTGTCTGGGCCCGACGCCTTGTCCTCCTCCCCTCCCGTAGTTCTGTCTGGGCCCGACGCCTTGTCCTCCTCCCCTCCCTGGACTCTGGTCTTTGAGGGCGAAAGAAGGAGAGTACGAGGGACGTCTCGGGAGTCGGGGGAAAGGGTCCCCGGGTGAGCCGCTAGGTGGTGGGGCCGGTCCCGGCCCGGACTCGGACCACCCCCCCTCCCCGGAGTCACCTCCGAGTGAGCGCTTGGCGCGTGCCGGGCGCGAGGGCCTGGGTCGCCGGCCCCGTGTGGTCTCCCTCCACGGCCCCGGAGGCCGGAGGACAGACCTCTGCGGCGGGAGGAGCCGTGGGCACGGCCGAGGCGAGCCTCGGGGCCGGGACCTACACCCCCCCCCCCTCCCCGACATAGGATGGTCGTCGGAGTCACCTCCGAGTGAGCGCTTGGCGCGTGCCGGGCGCGAGGGCCTGGGTCGCCGGCCCCGTGTGGCCTCCCTCCACGGCCTCCTCCACGGGCCCCGGAGGCCAGAGGCCAGACCTCTGCGGCGGGAGGAGCCGTGGGCACGGCCGAGGCGAGCCTCGGGGCCGGGACCTACACCCCGCCCCTCCCCGACATAGGATGGTCGTCGGAGTCACCTCCGAGTGAGCGCTTGGCGCGTGCCGGGCGCGAGGGCCTGGGTCGCCGGCCCCGTGTGGCCTTCCTCCACGGCCTTCTCCACGGCCCCGGAGGCCGGAGGACAGACTTCTCCGGCGCGAGGAGCCGTGGGCACGGCCGAGGCGAGCCTCGGGGCCGGGACCTACCTACCTACCGTCTGCGGTGTGCGCGATGGCGGGGACTTGCCCGGTGGGCCCTGCGTAGGGGAAAAGTCGAGGCGGAGGGAGCACCTCGGGAGTCGGGGACCCGAGCCCGGGAGTCCCGCGTGTGTGCGTGCTGGCGGCAGGGCGCTCACCACCGACCCCGCGCGGTGTGGGTGTGGTGGCTGGGTGCCTCTCGGAGTGGGTGCCTCGCGTCTGCCGGGGGAAGGCTCCCCGTGCCGCTCGTGCCGTGAGCCCGTGCGCACCCGGGGTAGTGGGGCGGGTGCGTCCCCTGACCCCGCTCCCGCCCTCTCTCTTCGTCTGTCTTCGCCCTATGTGGTCGACCAGCTGTCCCTGAGAGTTCCGTGTCTGGCTCTGTTGGGGACGTGTTGGGGACAGGTGTCCCCGATGTGGTTTCCGAGAGGTCCCTGTCGCCAGCGAGTTGTCGCCCCTGCGTGACCAGCTGGTTTTGGCGTGGTGACGTGAGGATTTTGTACCTGCAGGAGGGTGCTGGCATGCTGTGTCCCGGTGGCTGTCAGCGGGTCTTTTGGGGCTCTCTCGGATGCTGTGTGCCGGGCCTTTCCCGTCTCTTCCCGGTCCGGGTCCCCCTGCCCTTCCCCCCGCACCCCGGGCTCCCGCTGCCCTGAGCAGGCCTTGCCCCTGTGGTGGCTCGTGGGTGTGGTGGTGGTGGTGGTGGTGGTGGTGGTGGTTGGTTGGTGGCTGAGTGAGTCCCGTCGTCCTTGATCTCTCCCCCGCTCCCGGTGCCGGATTCTGGCCCTTGCCTCGGCACGCCGAGGAGGAGAGTGGTTGGTTGCCTGGGGTGCATAGGTAGGCCCGCGCGGTGTGCTTCCCTCGCCGTGGCCGGCTTGAGGAGGAAAAGGCGGGGGGCGAGTCCTGCCTTGCCTTGCCTGTGCGTGTGCGGCATCCCCGTCCTGCCGTCGTGCTCGTCCGACCTCCGTGGCTTTTTTTTTTTTTTTTTTTTTTTTTTTTTTTTCCTATCGCCCCTAGCTCCAACTCCCCCGACCTGCCGCTTCCCGATGGCGGGCCTGGTCGGCCGCTGACCTGCGCTACTCCCGAGCGCTGTCCGTGGTTCTTTTTCTTTTTCTTTTTTTCCTCTCTAGCTTCTTTCGGCTCTGTGCCCGGCGGAGGTGTCCTGGTAATCCCGAGCGCCAGGGACGCTGAAGCCCGTGGTATTTTTTTATTTTTTTATTTTTTTATTTTTTTAAGTTTTTTTTTTTTTTCTTTTTTTTTTTTTTTTTCCTTTTACCTCGCTCGTTACTCACGAAAGGTTGTCTGTCCTGGCTACGCTTTTATCCCAGGCTGTTGGCCCTCTCGGGAGCCGAGCTTCCTGGGCCCCACCGCCTCCCGAGTGCCGTGTGGCTGTCTTCTCCGCCCCCTCGGTGTGATTGATGTGGTGACGTTGCGATCTCCTTCGGGCCCGGGCCTAAGCTGCGCCAGGCGAGGGACGGACATTCATGGCGAATGGGACCGCTCTTCTCGTTCTGCCCGTGGGCCCCTGCCCTCACCGTCCCACCGTGCCGGCGCCGGTGGTGTGCGGGGAGGCAGGGGTGCAGCAACCGGGTCCGGCTGCGCTCTCCCTGCCCTCGCCGTGAGGTCGGGGACTTGTACACGCTGGAGGAGGGGGGGCGCCCCTGATCTTGCTCCTCTCTTCCCGTGACTCGTTATCGGCACGGGGGTCGGCTCTCTCCGCGGAGAGGGAGGGTCGGTGCTCCGTGCTTGCCCGTGCTGTGTGGTGTGAAAAGCCGCGCCTCGCGCTCTGCCCTCTTGCGGTGCTCCCGGAACGCTCCCGGTCGGTTCTCTCAGGTGCCTGAGGCTGAGTGGTGGTGTCGTTCCCGATCCCGGCGTTGTCCGTTGCCTTGTGCCAGCCTGCTGCCCGTGGTGTGTCCCGGCCGTCCTTGGGTTTGTGGGGCTTGTGCGAGTGAGAAAAAAGTTATCGCAGAGATTGACGTCTCTGCTGGGGGGGGGGTCGAGGCGGTTCCCCAGAGGAGGAGCGCTCTTCCCTTCTTGCACCGGGCGGGTGGCTTCCCCGCATGAGCTGCCGGCCCTGGTCCTGGCTTGTCTTCCCTGCCGTGTCACCTGGCTCTTGTTGCACCGGGGGACCTGAGATGTTGCAGTGGGAGGCGAGCCGGGCCTGTGCGGGCTTTCCCGCCCGTGTGCGCGACCTTGCTCTGGCCCCGCACGGCAAGGCCGACCGACCAGGGTTGGTGTTGCTGCTGCCGCAGACCCCCCCCGCCCCACCCCTCCCTGCCACCCGTGGTGGGAAGGATGGACGCCTTTGATGTGTGCTGGTCCCGGCGGGGTTCCCGTCGGGGTTGGGTGCGGGCCACCCTCAGAGTGAGGAGAGGTTCTCTAGCGATCCTCGTTCGGGAGGCGGCGTTCGCTGCCGGGTTGGCGGGGGCCCGCCCCCGATGGGCTCCCGCGGCCCTGCCGCTCCCTGTCCCGCTTTTGAGCGTTAGTGGCTGCCCGCGTTGGTAACTGCGTGCCCGCGCCTCCCCCCTCCGAGCTGGGGGAGGGTCCCGCGGGGCCTCTCCCGGGCCGTCGTCTGGTGTGGTGAGTGGAGGACGTTCCCGATCCGTCCCCGCCCCTGCCTCGCGCGCGGTGTGTCGAGTGGCGGAGCCTGGAGCCTGTGCTGGGTCGCGATGCGAGGGCGTGTGGTGTGTGGCTTCCCGGCCTCGTGCTTGGGGTGCCGTGGGGTTTTTGGGGGGTCCCGTCCCCCTCCCCCTCCGGCCCCTGGCGACGCTGTTCCCGAGCGTCTGTGTGGGCCGCCGCCCGTTGGCGACGACGGCGCCGTGCCGGGCGCCGGGCCCCGCGGTGTTCCGGGGCCGCCGTGCCCGTGGTGGTGTGCCGCTCGGGGGGGGTTCTGGCCCTCCGGAGCCGAGGATCCCGGTGTGTGTGGGCCCTTGCTCACGCGGCCGAAAAAGAGGCGGTCGATGATGGGTGCCGTGCCCGGCGGTGTGGATGGGTGCGGTGGGGCCCTGCTGGCGCGGGTGGCTCCGCGGGCGCTCGCGGGGTCTTTGAGGCGTGTGCGAGCTGCCTTTTCCCTCTCGGGCCTCTTTTGGGGGGGCCCGCCGCTGCCGCGGTGGGGGTTTCCGGTCCGCTGGTCGGCCGGCTCGGTGTCCCAGGCGTTGCGCGGGACCGCCCAGGAGTTGGGGGTGGTGAGATCCCGCGTTCGTTTCCCTGGCGTGCCGGCTGTGCCCGGAAAGGTCTCACCTCCCCGCTGGTTTGCGGCTGCGCCACCCGCCCGTGGGGGGGGGGTGGCCGCTCGCTCGCTCGCTCGCCTCTCACCCCGGTGACCCGACCCGATGACCCTCCCCGCTGCTCTTATTGGGCTTCCGGCATGCCCTCCTCACCCGCATCAGCCTTCCGCGATCCTCACCGGTTTGGCCTTGGTGGCCGGCCACCGGCGGACGGTCGAGTTGGGCGTGTGTGGTGTGTTCTCTTGGTGGGGGGGACGGCGCTCGGCTCGTGAGGCTGCTCTCCCGGTGTGGGGGAGGCACGTCGTCGCGGCGGCGGTGGCTTTTGAAGGGTCTTCCCGGATCGGTTTTGCTCACGACGCGAGGGCTCCTGCCAGCGGGACCGCCGGTACGCCACGGGGGCGGTGGCGGT
>NW_027203518.1:30000-47500 GCF_024711535.1 Dipodomys merriami | reverse complement strand
AGGGGAGGGGGGGTGCAGAGGCATTTTCTCCTTCGGGAAACCAGATGATGATTGAATAAAATTAGCCATCCATCCTTGAGACATTCTCAAGGTGGTGGGCTGGAATGTGTCTGGGTGGTAGACAGATTCCCTAAAAACTCGGGTCTAAATGGCAGCAGCGATGGGAGTGGCATCCATCTTGTTTACAGACCGAGTCTCCATGTTCAACATGAGACTCCTCTAAACTGAGTCTTTGCATGTTCTTGAGCTCATGTGTGGCTTTCATATTCTGTGTGGGTTGTCACGGGCGGGCGGGTGGCCAGGCGGGTGATTCATTGGAGATAAGAGTCTCTTTTGGGGCACCGGTTCCTGCTCCCTCCTTCCTTCGGGGACACCAAGGAAGAAGTTGCCTCTGGCGGGTTCCAGGCTGGCAAGCTGAGTAAGCAGAGACCACTGGGCCTGAAACACAGTTCTTCCTTGAGTCCACACAGAAAAGCAAGGGGTGGGGGAGGGGAGAGGACAGAGACACAGGAGAGACAGACAGAGAGACAGAGACCCAGAGACCGGTGGAAAGACACACAGAGTAAGAGATGGAAGGGAGAGCGAGTGAGAGATCCACAAGTCCAACTAGATCTGAGACACACACACACACACACACACACACACACACACACACACACACACACACACACACACACACACACACACACACAGAGGGAGACATGGACGGGGAACCAGAGACCCATTACTGTGACTGACTAGATCACCTGAATAAATTATTCCTTCCCTGCCCTGCCCTCATGTATTAAGGTAGACTCTTGGTATGGAGTTCTTCTTGTCACCAAACACAGGTGAGGGTTAGTGACTTTTTACCCTTCCATGTAGGGACTCTTCCCTTAGGACCCTTGATTTCGATCATTGAATAAGAATTTCTGGAGGAGTCACTCTGGTGGAGTTTTTATGGAGTAAGTAAGCAAGCAGGCAAGCAGAGACAACCAGACCCCCAAAAAAGGCACAGACAGACAGACAGACAGACAGACAGACAGACACACAGACACACAGACAGACAAGGACATACTCTAATACAGTGTGGGTGCTCTTGAAGGGAGAGAGACCTACACAGCTCCTTGACTTCATGGGTGTTTTCAGGGTTAGACAGGCGGGGGGGGGGGGGGGAGATGTGGCAGCTGAGTTATGTACAGATAGCTGTTTTATCTTTGCCCCAACCTGAATTTCTAGATGTTTGGGGCATTTCTCTACAGGTAAGAAAAACAGGTCATTGACCATTCCTTCCTTCCTTCCTTCCTTCCTTCCTTCCTTCCTTCCTTCCTTCCTTCCTTCCTTCCTTCCTTCCTTCCTTCCTTTTTTTACTTTCTCTCTTTCTTCTCCCCACCCCCCTCTCTCTCCTTTTTCTTTATTTTTTTGGGTGGGTGGGCAATACTGAGACTTGAAGTCAGGGCCTCAGCACTGTCACTCAACTTCTTCTTTTTTTCACATATGAATAATTTTACAGTTTATTTCATTAAAATTATATTCTCAGAAAGGTAAAAAATATATATTAGCTATTTCATCAAATGAAGTAATTATACTAACACATAACATAAGTTAGTGAAAGTTTTATCTGTCATGAATAGGACAAAAAGTATCATCAAACAACATTTCTAGGAATCACACTCAACTTCTTTTGCTCACGTCTAGCACTGTATCATTTGAACCACATCACCACTTCTGGCTCTCTCTCTCTCTCTCTCTCTCTCTCTCTCTCTCTCTCTCTCTCTCTCTCTCTCTCTCTCCAGACACACACACACAGACACACACATGCATATACATACATATACACATATATTTATACACATACATACATATATATCTATCTATGCTTATATGTAGTGTGATACAAACATATATATATTTATTATTTTCAGTTTTTTTGTCGTCGGGTGTGAGGCTTGGACTCTGGGTCTGGGTGCTGTCTCTCTGCTCTTCATCTGAAGGCTCACTACTGTTCTGCCACTTGAGCCACAGGGTGCCACTGCTCCCCTTTTCTGTTTATATAGTGCTGAGGAATCGAACCCAGGGCCTCATGCTTGCAAGGGGAGCGAGCACTCTACCACTAAGCCACCTTCCTAGCTCTCCCCCCTTTTTTGGCCAGTCCAGCATGGAAGGCTCCTGCATCTTGTTTGTATGGACATACTCACAGCTGAATAACTGAGTTGTTTTGCTTAATAAAAAAAAAAATCCTGGTGTTGATATATGTGGAGGGGAAGGGAAAAAACAAATTGTTAAAACAGGGTTACAGGAGGACCCATTGAAACAATGAGATATACAAGTCGTTATGTCGAAAAACGAACTTTACAACTTTGGTGGGGGGACGGCGGGGGGGGGGGGAGGATACGAAGGGATGGGAAGGGGAAAAAAAGCAGGAGGCTACAATGCTTATAAGAAATGTGCTCATTATCTTACCCATGTAATTGTAACCCCTCTGTACAGTATTTTCACAATAAAAATATATTTAAAAAATATATATTTAAAAAAAAACTTGGTACAGTAGTCTAGAAACATGGTTGCTATTACAGCCTTCATTGGCTTAACTTGACCACTGTTTTCTCATTTAACAGCTTTTGGCGACAAGCATGATTATTTTTCGTGGGGTGGGGGTGACTGTTTTGAGGCTTTCCCAAATTTTTATGTCCAACAGGTTACCAGATCTAAGGAAAACCCAGAAGTTCGAGAATTAAGTAACTCTCGGGCTCAAACTACAGAGAAAGAAAAGGAGAAAGAGAGACCTATGGAGGGAAGGGGTTGGGGCGTTGGGGGGAGAGGTCATAGAAAGGAAAAGAAAACAGGGAAAAATAAAAACACAAAGTAAAGGTCGTTTTTAAGTGGAGGCCTGGACTCAAACCAGGCCACTGACTGAGGCTTCCTCATTATGGGATTTCAAAAGTGGGCCTTGGCTTCTTGCAGAAGTCATCTCGATGTGTTGGTATTCTGCTGTACATATCATTTGGAAGCGACTCTATCTTTTCACTCCATGGTGAATGTATTCACATATATGTTCCTATAGAAAACCAGTTTCGTGTGTTTTCTCTCACATATGCAAAAGGTACGTTTAAAATAGGGGAGACATTAGATCTCTGGACTGACTGCCTGGCTGGCTGCTTGGCTGGCTGCTTGGCTGGCTGCCTGGCTGCCTGGCTGCCTGGCTGCCTGGCTGCCTGGCTGCCTCACTCACTCACTCACTCACTCACTCACTCACTCACTCACTCACTCACTCACACACTCACACACTCACACACAGTAAGACCCAAAAGACAGGATAGATACTTTTAGGGGGAGAAACACCCACCGAGGCAAGGCCCAATGGTTATGTGCCCAGAAATGAAAGTGAAACCTTGAAAACACACAGAGGAAAAAGAAACAAAGTAAACTCTCTACCTTGAGCCTGTAGTAGGGTTTAAGAGATGATTCTGTTGGTTTCCCATGCATGCATGGGGGGGAGGGGGGGGTGCTTTGACCCATGCTCTGTTTCTTTTTAAAATTTACTTCCCTCCCCGGTGTAAGTTTCCTCCTTTCTTTGAGGAAACTCTTGGCTCCGTTCCCGCAGTATACTCATTGTTTGTGCAAAAGCTCAGAGGAAGGGAGCTGCTCTTTTCCCTTCCACCACCCACCCCCACCTATTAGTTTTCTTTCCTAATAACTGTTCGTTTATGAGGGACTGAAAAGTGAAGAAAATAGGATGTGTGGAGCCATTCATTAGGAAGCTGTCCGGCTGTCTTGTCTCTGAATTCCTGGTGGTGCTTTCCCAGGCCTCATTTCCCCCTGGAAATTATCCTGCTTGCCTCTGTGTTCAATTCTGGGAAGGAAGATAGGCCGAGATAAGGCAACCTCTTGGCACGAAGCTGGAACACACGGCCACCTCGCCTCACGGGTACACAGCCTAATCATCCTATCCCGAGGGTCCTCCGTCAACAGTTTCTTACAACGATTTTTATTAGTTTAGTGGCCCTACTGAGGTTGAAATTCAAGGCCTCAACTCAGGCAGGCCTGCTGGGGTGGGCGTGTTTGTTTCTTCTTCTTTCTCCTCCCTCCCCACCCACCCTCCCCCCCTCCGCCAGGGCGCTTAAGTCGTTGCCATGACGACATTTACAAGACAAAGGAACGTTGCCTGAAGTTCCTGAGTTGACTGGGGCTCCAGGCTTAAACCAGCCCACCCCACCCCCACCCCCGACCCGCCCTGCGTCCTCTGCGAAACACCCCGGCGGGGTGGGGGGTGGGGCGGCCAGCCCTCAGCTCCTGTAACTTCATTAGCGCGCGGGGTGGGGTGGGGGGGAGTGAATCAGCCTCCCCTCCCCCTCCCCATCTTTACAAAAGTGGCCTCTTTTGCCCTTGGGCAGGAAAAGTCTGTGCGCGCGCTCTCTCTCTGGTCTTTTTCTGCTGGGACCCTCCCTGCCTACCACCAGCAGCCACTGACTTCCTGCAAGCTGGAGTTGTCAGACTACTTCCACCCGCCCGCTGCCACTAGTATGCCTCCCGCCCAAGCCCGCCAGGGACAGAATGGGAGGGGCGGGCGGGGAAGCTGGCATGCTTGCCTGTGCTCTGCCCTCTGCCCCTCCGGGAGGCATGACTGTGACCGTGGGATGTCCCCGTGGCCGACCCCTACGCTCCCACCCTCTGGACGGAGGAGAGTGAGGGGAAAAAGGAGTTCAGGAGTCTTGTCTCCCCTCCATCTTCCCGCCTAGGTCAGGCCAGGATCTGCCTCTCTTCTCCCTGTCCCTGTTCCCCGTTCCTCTTAAGGAGTGACTGGAGAAACTGTCCGTCTGTGTTTGTGATTGTGATTAACATCGCAAAAACCTTCAAAGAATCTCAGATCGGTTAGAAGCCCGTTGGGTTTCACTTCTCAGGCGTGAGGGGTTGTTATCTCACCCTCCCTCTCTCCTTTGATTTTTTACAAATTGTTAGGGAAATGGTGACATACAGAACGGTTACAGTATGCCAGCCCACACCGGTGGCTCGCGTCTGTAATCCTAGCTGCTCAGGAGGCTGAGAGCTGAGGATCACGGTTCAAAGCCAGGCAGGGCAGGAAAGTCACCAGACTCTTATCTCCAATGAGGCACTAGAAAATCGGAAGTGGCGTTGTGGCTCAAGCGGTAGAGCACTCGCTTTGAGCTGAAGAGTTTAGGGACAGTGCCCAGGCCCAGAGTTTAAGACCCACCACTGACAAAAAAAAAAAAAAAAAAAAAAAGGATAGGAAAGATTACATTACATAAGTGAGGTAGGAAGAGTACATTTTTTTTTTTAATTAATAAGTTTTTTTTTTTTTTTTTTTTTTTTTTTTTTTTTTTTTTTTGTCGTTGGGCTTGAACTCTGGGCTTGGGCGCTATCCTGCCCGGGCTGGCTTTGAACCGTGATCCTCAGCTCTCAGCCTTCTGAGTAGCTAGGATTACAGGCGCGAGCCACCGGCGCCCGGCTAATGAGTTGTGTTAATTGTGAAAATACTTACAGAGTGGTTACAATGACACGAGCAAGGAAATGAGTACATTTCTTATCAAGCATTGTTGCCTCCTCCTTTGTTTCCATTCCTGCCCTCCCATCTCCCCCCACCCCCTAAAAAAGAGTACTTTTTTTTTTTTTGGACAATGTCACCCCTTCCCTGGCTCTCTCACAGGTTTTCCCTCCCTCAAGTTCTGTTTGTTCCCCACCCACAGGTTGTGTGTCAACATAGTGTCTAGTGAGTGCCACTGTTGCACTTCTTCATCCTGGGTCCCTCCATTTCTTGCCCCTCCCGGAAATAGATGAAGGAAGAAACAATGGGGGGGGGGGAGAAGAGAAAACAAAATAACATCGATGATAACAAACACAAAGAAAGGGGAAGACTTCTTGTTATATGATCAGAGGTATATAGGCATTGCACTTTGGTGAGCCTCATGTCTTCAATTAAGCAACCCAAAGGCCAGAAGTGGAGTTTTGGCTCAAATGGCAGACTGCCAGTCTCTTTTTTTTTTTTTTGGCGCGGGGGCGGGGGGGTCCGGTCGTGGGGCCTGAACTCTGGGCCTGGGCGCTGTCCCTCATCTCTTCAGGTTAAGGCTAGCATTCTACCACTTGAGCCACAATGCCACTTCCGGCTTTTTTTCTGCTTATGTGGTGCTGAGGAATCGAATCCAGGGCCTCACGCATGCAAGGCAAGCGCTCTACCACTGAGCCACCTTCCCAGCCCCAGAGTGCCAGTCTTGAGCACAAGAGCCAAGGGACAGCACTCAGGCTCTGAGTTCAAGCCCCAGGACTGACTGGGGCGTGCACACACACACCCTGCACCCCTTGATCTTTGCTGCTGTTTCCTACCACACAGGCACAGGCACGTATGGCAGCATGTGATCTACCTCCCCCCCTCCCCCCACACACACTTTGCACTGCCGCCACCACCACCGCCGCCGCCACCAACTATAGCAACAGACTTCCTAGGCTTCCCCTCCACCACCACCACCCCCTCCGCCCCGGGCCCTAGTTTAGATCGATGAACCAAAGTGTCCCCACTGCACGTTCGGCTCTGGCAAATATCAGATAGGATTACAGTGATGAGGAGAGAGGAGCGACTGCCATGGATTGACTGTAGGGCCCAGAGGACAGAATGCCAGCCCAGGCCCATTCATAGGTCAAGCCAGGAAAATGTTTTTTGTTTTTGTTTTTGTTTTTGATTTCCGGTCTCTCTCCACACCCCATGTGTTTTGTCTGTCTGTCTCTCTGTGCCATAGGGGTTTGCCATTCATGACCTGTGTGGGCGGGGATGTGCGTGTGGTGTGTGTGTGTGTGTGTGTGTGTGTGTGTGTGTGTGTGTGTGTGTGTGTGTGTGTGTGTGTGTGTGTGTGTGTGTGTGTGTGTGTGTGTGTGTGTGTGTGTGTGTAGGGGGAGGTGTTCCTTCCTCACAAGACCTTCCTAAGTGTCTTGATCGATCTTGGGCCTGACGTTCTTTTTCCTTGTTTTGGGGTGCCACCTACTGGACACCGTGTGGAGTGACAGGGAATGATTCGGTGCTGATGGCGGGGGCTGGCGACTCTCGCGAGAGTCCGAGAGACTCTCGCGAGAGTAGCGATGAGGTATCGCCGGCTCTCTTCTGCGGCTTTATTTATTTACAACGAAACAAAACGAAACAACAGCAAACAAGGAAATGTTCTTGAAGGGAGGGCCGAGCGGAGGGAGAGGGGGGCCCGCAGGGGGTGTTTTTTTTCGTTATTTTCTGGACACGGAATTCGTTTGGATATTATGTCTTACGAGCAAACTGTACCAGTTTATTTACGGTTGTAATTTTTTTTTTTTTTTTTTGGATCCGGTCGTGGGGCCTGAACTCTGGGCCTGGGCGCTGTCCCTCAGCTCTTCAGCTCAAGGCTAGTGCTCTACCACTTGAGCCACAGCGCCACTTCCGGCTTTTTTCTTTTTGCTTAATGTGGTGCTGAGGAATCGAACCCAGGGCCTCAGGCATGCAAGGCAAGCACTCTACCACTGAGCCACCTTCCCAGCCCCTACGGTTGTAATTTATATACGGTACCACAAATGTCTTTACGTCCGTATTATGAAAAAGGGTCCCACGGCTGCAGTGGGTGAAAGATTGAGACGGGAACATTTCTAAAGGAGTGCCAAGAAAATGGAAAACAGGCAATGCAATAGTTTAGGGAGAGTTATAAATATCAAGTGCTGCCCTAGGTGAAATTTCATGCAAATGTCCTCACCCACTCAGGTAAACTTTTTATATAGGTATCAGAATACAATTTCTTGAACTATATAGACTTTTATTCACTTGATTTCCCTTAAGTAAATTAAAATAACTGGCTGTTGACAGGGCACATCTGGATATTTCTATCGGCCCCATAGAGATAATCTGTTACATTTTAGGACATGGTAGATTATATTTGCTATTTCCCCAAATGGACTTTACAAAAGCCATCCGTGGCCCCAAAGATGTTTCTGGACCTCTCATCATGTGTGACTAAATAGGCCTCAGTGAATTAAGCTGAGAAAGCTGCAAAACAAAGCAGATCACTTCAGTTATGGAATATTAAGAGAATAAAAGTAGCTTTATACCACTGGATCTTTAGTGAGAAGGTAGAATAAAAAGAAGAGAAAAATATTGGAGGATGCAATATAAGCCAATTGAAACGTATCCAACCGCGGATCTGGCTTTGAAGTGGCTATTGACTAGTGTGGTCCTAGACCATCGTGTCCAGAAGGATACATCGATGTGTTTTGAAAGATCCTAAACCAAATGTACTTGTGATCATGACCCAAAGCGTGAGGACAGGTACATTTCTGTCCTCCTAATTCCAGCTTTGGTCCTCACACGTCCGGTTGTTATAATACGTTCACAGTCGTGCCACTTACGGATATTACGTCTTGTGTCTTCTCTGCAATATCTTAAATGCTCAGAGAAGTTACACCTTCTGACAAAAGGACAGTATGTGTGTCACACACACGGGGACACACACACACTCTGTTTGCCCGGAGTGCTGTGTAGCTTACCATGTCCAGTTATAGTTTAGGTCTAGCGTCCACGTAGGAGAGAAAACAGGTGCCGTTGGTTGGTCGGTCTGTCTGTCTCTCCGCCGGTCTGTCTTCCCCTGGCATCACCTGTTCTAGGTTCTTCTCCGCCGCCGCCGGCACCCCCCCCTGCCCCCCCCCCCCCCCCCCCCGCTCCTAGTCCATCGGTCCATCCATCTACTTCCCTGTAACTGACATAATCTTCTTCTTCTTCTTTGGGGAATGGATGAATAAACTTTTACCTTGTGGATATTGTACACACACCCTAAGGTGTGTTGACGGAATAGAGTGTTTACCATGCCTGACCCCCTGGCTCTGCCTCTCTACCCGTCTGCGATGCGATGTGTGTGCTGGGGCGCTTCTGCCCGCATATGTTCCCAGTGCGAACTCCAAAGAGAAGTACGCCCGCCGGGCCTGTGGGTTCTAACCATGCTTCACCCCCCCCCCCCCGGGAGATAGGATCGCCCCTCTGACCCCCCCACTCTGTTTGGGCCGGGGCCCCTCATCTGTCTCTCCCTGTCTTTCCTCCTAGGGTTCCCTACCTGCCCTCCCCCCAGCCCCGCGCGCGCGCGCACACACACACACACACACACACACACACACACACACAGAGTCACAGACACACACACACAGAGTCACAGACACACACACCCACACCCACTGTGCACCGCCACACTCGGGTCCAGGTCCTCCACCACAGGCATGTGAGTGAAGATGCCTCTACCCTCCAACACCTGTGTGTCGGGTTCAGATTCACCGCCTCATGCCCCGAATCCTGCTCCAGAGAGAGTGGCAGAGCCTATTAGAAAAGGCTAGCTGTTTTTTTGTTTTTTTTTTGTTTTTTTTTTATTTTTTTTTATTTTAAGGTAGTCCCATTTGTCGAGTCTCTCTCCAATTTGTTGTGACCCTGGGACTCTGTTCAGGAAGTTCCTTCCTGTGCCTATTAGTTCAAGTGTCTCTCCTACTCTGTCCTGCAGTAGTTTCAGAGATTCAGGTTTAATGTTAAGGTCTTTAATCCATTTTGAGTTGATGTTGGTGCATGGTGATAGGCTGGGGTCCACTTTTAGTTTTCTGCATGTGGCTGCCCAGTTTTCCCAGCACCAGCGGTTGAAGAGGCTGTGTTTCTTCCATTGTATGTCTTTGGCTCCTTTGTCGAATATCAGCTGGCTGTAGGCCTGTGGATTTATTTCTGGATCTTCTATTCTGTTCCATTGGTCTTCGGGTCTGTTTTTGTGCCAGTACCATGCTGTCTTTGTTATTATAGCTCTGTAGTAGAGTTTGAAGTTCGGCATGGATAGCCCTCCCATATTGTCTTTATCCCCTAGAATTGTTTTGGCTATTCTAGGTCTTTTGTTGTTCCATATGAATTTTTGGACTGTTTTCTGTATTTCAGTGATGTACGTCATTGGGATTTTAATAGGAATTGCGTTGAATTTGTATATTAGTTTTGGAAGTATTACCATCTTTACTATATTAAGTCGGCCTATCCAGGAGCATGGGAGGTCTTTCCATTTCCTAGTGTCTTCTGCAATTTCTTTCTTTAACTTTTTATAGTTCTCATTAAATAGTTCTTTTACATCTTTGGTTAGGTTAATTCCTAAATATTTTATTTTTCGGGAGGTTATTGTGGTTAGGTTAATTCCTAAATATTTTATTTTTCGGGAGGTTATTGTGAATGGGGTTGCTCCCTTTATTTCCCTCTCTTCCTGTACATTATCAGTGTATAGGAAGGCAACTGATTTTTGTGGGTTTATTTTGTATCCTGCTATTTTGACGAAGAGAGTTATGATTTCTAAGAGATTCGGGATGGACTTTTAGGGATCGTGGAGGTATAGTATCATGTCGTCTGCAAAAAGGGATAGTTTAACTTTTTCTTTCCCTATGCGGATCCCTTTAATGTCTTTTTCTTGCCTTATTGCCCTGGCTAAGGGTTCTAGGACTATATTGAAGAGGAGTGGAGACAGTGGGCATCCTTGCCTTGTTCCTGATTTTAGGAGAATTGGTTGTAGCTTTTCCCCATTAAGTATAATATTGGCTATTGGTCTGTCATAAATGGCTTTTATTGTTTTTAGAAATGTTCCTTCTATTCCTATTTTCTCCAGAGCTTTTAGCATGAATGAATGTTGAATTTTGTCAAAGGCCTTTTCTGCCCAGCCAGCGGCTCTCGTTTGGCTTTCCTGTCATTTAGTGATGGGTGAGTGGACTCACGCTTCCCATGGCGCTGTCACCGTGGTTTTCCAGACCTGTGTGCGTGACGTGTACCTACCCTCTCTGTGTTAGAAGAAACCTCCCCTGCCCTTTCCCTGCCTGTGAAGGGGGGGGGGCGGGTGGGGGCGGGGGGAGGGAGCGTGTTGTGGGGCGGGCGGGCGGCGGACTTTCACAAGTGAGCGGGGTGCCTCCCGAGGGCTCGTCTCTTGCTGGAGCCGACCCATCTTTGGGAGTTTTTTGTTGTTGTTGTTGTTGTTGTTGTTGTTGTTTCTTTCTGGTTTCCATCTGGGGGAAAAAGAAAACAAAACGTACAAACACCCCCCCCCCCCCAAAAAAAAAAAAAAAAAAGACGGGCGGGCAGACGGTGGGACGAGCGCTCACTTGCCCTTTTCTGGCCATGTTGGGTGGGGGTGGGGGTCTTGCCACGGGCGGCGGAGGTCGTGCGGGTGGCCGGTTCGTTTTCTCTCGTGGTGCAGGCCTGCCGTCTTTGCCGCCCCTTCCTGCTTGGGACCGATCCCGACTTCCCGGTTCTCGGGTTCGGGCCGCTCCGTTCGGGCGACTCCCGTCCTGGTTCCTGGTTTCACTTTGGTCGCTGGCGGCGGCGGCGGCGGCGGCTCGATCTCGGTCTAGGTCTCTGGTGGCTCTGGTGTCGTTCGTGAGGTCGCAGAGAGGACCCGGCTGCAGGTCCTGACCTAGGTTGTGCCTCTCGGTGCGTGGCGGTGGGGAGTGAGGCGATTCGTTTCCGTGTTCTGTGTCTCCGGAGCTCAGAGCCGCCCGGCGCGCGCCGATCCGGGGTACGGCGGCTCGGTGGAGTCGGTCGTTGGAAGGCGGTTGTCGTGCTCCCCCTGGCGTCCGCCTTGATATGACAGTCCCCTCGTTCTCAGCCGAGCGAGCGAGTGAAGGAGGAGGTCTGGCGGCAGCGAGCCGGGCGGAGGCCCGGCCTCTACCGGGTGCCGGGCGCGACTGTCGCCGTGGTGTCGCTGTGGCGCCGGGGCGGCTGTTCTGTCGGACTTTGCGCCCGCAGGCGAGCGCGGGGTGGGGCCGTGAGTCGCCGCTCTCTCTTCCGTGCCCGGTCTGTGCCGGGGGTGGCGGCTTGGTCGGGTCGACCAGTAGTTCTGTCTGGGCCCGACGCCTTGTCCTCCTCCCCTCCCGTAGTTCTGTCTGGGCCCGACGCCTTGTCCTCCTCCCCTCCCTGGACTCTGGTCTTTGAGGGCGAAAGAAGGAGAGTACGAGGGACGTCTCGGGAGTCGGGGGAAAGGGTCCCCGGGTGAGCCGCTAGGTGGTGGGGCCGGTCCCGGCCCGGACTCGGACCACCCCCCCTCCCCGGAGTCACCTCCGAGTGAGCGCTTGGCGCGTGCCGGGCGCGAGGGCCTGGGTCGCCGGCCCCGTGTGGTCTCCCTCCACGGCCCCGGAGGCCGGAGGACAGACCTCTGCGGCGGGAGGAGCCGTGGGCACGGCCGAGGCGAGCCTCGGGGCCGGGACCTACACCCCCCCCCCCTCCCCGACATAGGATGGTCGTCGGAGTCACCTCCGAGTGAGCGCTTGGCGCGTGCCGGGCGCGAGGGCCTGGGTCGCCGGCCCCGTGTGGCCTCCCTCCACGGCCTCCTCCACGGGCCCCGGAGGCCAGAGGCCAGACCTCTGCGGCGGGAGGAGCCGTGGGCACGGCCGAGGCGAGCCTCGGGGCCGGGACCTACACCCCGCCCCTCCCCGACATAGGATGGTCGTCGGAGTCACCTCCGAGTGAGCGCTTGGCGCGTGCCGGGCGCGAGGGCCTGGGTCGCCGGCCCCGTGTGGCCTTCCTCCACGGCCTTCTCCACGGCCCCGGAGGCCGGAGGACAGACTTCTCCGGCGCGAGGAGCCGTGGGCACGGCCGAGGCGAGCCTCGGGGCCGGGACCTACCTACCTACCGTCTGCGGTGTGCGCGATGGCGGGGACTTGCCCGGTGGGCCCTGCGTAGGGGAAAAGTCGAGGCGGAGGGAGCACCTCGGGAGTCGGGGACCCGAGCCCGGGAGTCCCGCGTGTGTGCGTGCTGGCGGCAGGGCGCTCACCACCGACCCCGCGCGGTGTGGGTGTGGTGGCTGGGTGCCTCTCGGAGTGGGTGCCTCGCGTCTGCCGGGGGAAGGCTCCCCGTGCCGCTCGTGCCGTGAGCCCGTGCGCACCCGGGGTAGTGGGGCGGGTGCGTCCCCTGACCCCGCTCCCGCCCTCTCTCTTCGTCTGTCTTCGCCCTATGTGGTCGACCAGCTGTCCCTGAGAGTTCCGTGTCTGGCTCTGTTGGGGACGTGTTGGGGACAGGTGTCCCCGATGTGGTTTCCGAGAGGTCCCTGTCGCCAGCGAGTTGTCGCCCCTGCGTGACCAGCTGGTTTTGGCGTGGTGACGTGAGGATTTTGTACCTGCAGGAGGGTGCTGGCATGCTGTGTCCCGGTGGCTGTCAGCGGGTCTTTTGGGGCTCTCTCGGATGCTGTGTGCCGGGCCTTTCCCGTCTCTTCCCGGTCCGGGTCCCCCTGCCCTTCCCCCCGCACCCCGGGCTCCCGCTGCCCTGAGCAGGCCTTGCCCCTGTGGTGGCTCGTGGGTGTGGTGGTGGTGGTGGTGGTGGTGGTGGTGGTTGGTTGGTGGCTGAGTGAGTCCCGTCGTCCTTGATCTCTCCCCCGCTCCCGGTGCCGGATTCTGGCCCTTGCCTCGGCACGCCGAGGAGGAGAGTGGTTGGTTGCCTGGGGTGCATAGGTAGGCCCGCGCGGTGTGCTTCCCTCGCCGTGGCCGGCTTGAGGAGGAAAAGGCGGGGGGCGAGTCCTGCCTTGCCTTGCCTGTGCGTGTGCGGCATCCCCGTCCTGCCGTCGTGCTCGTCCGACCTCCGTGGCTTTTTTTTTTTTTTTTTCCTATCGCCCCTAGCTCCAACTCCCCCGACCTGCCGCTTCCCGATGGCGGGCCTGGTCGGCCGCTGACCTGCGCTACTCCCGAGCGCTGTCCGTGGTTCTTTTTCTTTTTCTTTTTTTCCTCTCTAGCTTCTTTCGGCTCTGTGCCCGGCGGAGGTGTCCTGGTAATCCCGAGCGCCAGGGACGCTGAAGCCCGTGGTATTTTTTTATTTTTTTATTTTTTTATTTTTTTAAGTTTTTTTTTTTTTTCTTTTTTTTTTTTTTTTTCCTTTTACCTCGCTCGTTACTCACGAAAGGTTGTCTGTCCTGGCTACGCTTTTATCCCAGGCTGTTGGCCCTCTCGGGAGCCGAGCTTCCTGGGCCCCACCGCCTCCCGAGTGCCGTGTGGCTGTCTTCTCCGCCCCCTCGGTGTGATTGATGTGGTGACGTTGCGATCTCCTTCGGGCCCGGGCCTAAGCTGCGCCAGGCGAGGGACGGACATTCATGGCGAATGGGACCGCTCTTCTCGTTCTGCCCGTGGGCCCCTGCCCTCACCGTCCCACCGTGCCGGCGCCGGTGGTGTGCGGGGAGGCAGGGGTGCGGCAACCGGGTCCGGCTGCGCTCTCCCTGCCCTCGCCGTGAGGTCGGGGACTTGTACACGCTGGAGGAGGGGGGGCGCCCCTGATCTTGCTCCTCTCTTCCCGTGACTCGTTATCGGCACGGGGGTCGGCTCTCTCCGCGGAGAGGGAGGGTCGGTGCTCCGTGCTTGCCCGTGCTGTGTGGTGTGAAAAGCCGCGCCTCGCGCTCTGCCCTCTTGCGGTGCTCCCGGAACGCTCCCGGTCGGTTCTCTCAGGTGCCTGAGGCTGAGTGGTGGTGTCGTTCCCGATCCCGGCGTTGTCCGTTGCCTTGTGCCAGCCTGCTGCCCGTGGTGTGTCCCGGCCGTCCTTGGGTTTGTGGGGCTTGTGCGAGTGAGAAAAAAGTTATCGCAGAGATTGACGTCTCTGCTGGGGGGGGGGTCGAGGCGGTTCCCCAGAGGAGGAGCGCTCTTCCCTTCTTGCACCGGGCGGGTGGCTTCCCCGCATGAGCTGCCGGCCCTGGTCCTGGCTTGTCTTCCCTGCCGTGTCACCTGGCTCTTGTTGCACCGGGGGACCTGAGATGTTGCAGTGGGAGGCGAGCCGGGCCTGTGCGGGCTTTCCCGCCCGTGTGCGCGACCTTGCTCTGGCCCCGCACGGCAAGGCCGACCGACCAGGGTTGGTGTTGCTGCTGCCGCAGACCCCCCCCGCCCCACCCCTCCCTGCCACCCGTGGTGGGAAGGATGGACGCCTTTGATGTGTGCTGGTCCCGGCGGGGTTCCCGTCGGGGTTGGGTGCGGGCCACCCTCAGAGTGAGGAGAGGTTCTCTAGCGATCCTCGTTCGGGAGGCGGCGTTCGCTGCCGGGTTGGCGGGGGCCCGCCCCCGATGGGCTCCCGCGGCCCTGCCGCTCCCTGTCCCGCTTTTGAGCGTTAGTGGCTGCCCGCGTTGGTAACTGCGTGCCCGCGCCTCCCCCCTCCGAGCTGGGGGAGGGTCCCGCGGGGCCTCTCCCGGGCCGTCGTCTGGTGTGGTGAGTGGAGGACGTTCCCGATCCGTCCCCGCCCCTGCCTCGCGCGCGGTGTGTCGAGTGGCGGAGCCTGGAGCCTGTGCTGGGTCGCGATGCGAGGGCGTGTGGTGTGTGGCTTCCCGGCCTCGTGCTTGGGGTGCCGTGGGGTTTTTGGGGGGTCCCGTCCCCCTCCCCCTCCGGCCCCTGGCGACGCTGTTCCCGAGCGTCTGTGTGGGCCGCCGCCCGTTGGCGACGACGGCGCCGTGCCGGGCGCCGGGCCCCGCGGTGTTCCGGGGCCGCCGTGCCCGTGGTGGTGTGCCGCTCGGGGGGGGTTCTGGCCCTCCGGAGCCGAGGATCCCGGTGTGTGTGGGCCCTTGCTCACGCGGCCGAAAAAGAGGCGGTCGATGATGGGTGCCGTGCCCGGCGGTGTGGATGGGTGCGGTGGGGCCCTGCTGGCGCGGGTGGCTCCGCGGGCGCTCGCGGGGTCTTTGAGGCGTGTGCGAGCTGCCTTTTCCCTCTCGGGCCTCTTTTGGGGGGGCCCGCCGCTGCCGCGGTGGGGGTTTCCGGTCCGCTGGTCGGCCGGCTCGGTGTCCCAGGCGTTGCGCGGGACCGCCCAGGAGTTGGGGGTGGTGAGATCCCGCGTTCGTTTCCCTGGCGTGCCGGCTGTGCCCGGAAAGGTCTCACCTCCCCGCTGGTTTGCGGCTGCGCCACCCGCCCGTGGGGGGGGGGTGGCCGCTCGCTCGCTCGCTCGCCTCTCACCCCGGTGACCCGACCCGATGACCCTCCCCGCTGCTCTTATTGGGCTTCCGGCATGCCCTCCTCACCCGCATCAGCCTTCCGCGATCCTCACCGGTTTGGCCTTGGTGGCCGGCCACCGGCGGACGGTCGAGTTGGGCGTGTGTGGTGTGTTCTCTTGGTGGGGGGGACGGCGCTCGGCTCGTGAGGCTGCTCTCCCGGTGTGGGGGAGGCACGTCGTCGCGGCGGCGGTGGCTTTTGAAGGGTCTTCCCGGATCGGTTTTGCTCACGACGCGAGGGCTCCTGCCAGCGGGACCGCCGGTACGCCACGGGGGCGGTGGCGGTGAGATTCCCGCGTGCGTCCCTCGCTCGGGAGTTGGCCGTCCGGGGGCCCGAAGCCGGCGTGACGTGTCTCCTCCCGCTGGGCGCCGCCTCGCGTGCCTGCGCGATGTCGTCCCGGGTTCCCGCGCCTCCCTCCTGCTCGCCGTGCCAGAGGCTTGCCCGCATCGTCTCCTCCGTCTCGAGCCGTGTGGCTTCGTCCCCCGCCCCGGTCCCGGATCCGGGGCGTTGTGCTCTCCCGGCGTGTCGCCGCCGCGTGCCCGGCGCGACCCCGGTTCCCGTGCCTGGCCCCGTCCGCTCTGTGCCGGCGGTGTCCGCGCGTGAGCGTGCTCGCGTGCGTTGGGTTTGGTGTCGCCCGCCTCCCGGGGTCCCTGCCGCCGCCTCCGGCCGCCGCCGTTGGCCGGTGACTTGTCGCCGACGGGTCGTCGCCGCAGACCCCCGACCCCTTGCCGGCACCGCCGGTCCGCGGTGGCGCGGGTCGTCGTGCGCTCGGCCCCCGCGTCCGTGCGAGCGAGTGAATTCGGGCCGGCTTCTGAGGGAGGCGGAGAAAAACCCCGTGGCCGTGTGGCGTGCGTTGCGTTGTGCGCGTCACCCCCGGCTTTCTGGCCGCTCGGGTGTGTGCCACGCGCGACCCGGCCGGCTGGCCGGCTGGACCGTGGACGTCGGCG
This sequence comes from Dipodomys merriami, assembly GCF_024711535.1. Taxonomy (NCBI): domain Eukaryota; kingdom Metazoa; phylum Chordata; class Mammalia; order Rodentia; family Heteromyidae; genus Dipodomys; species Dipodomys merriami. Next base: position 30,620 of record NW_027203518.1, on the reverse strand, counting down.
CGCCGCCTCCGGGCGGGGAAGGGGCCTGGCTCTCCTCCCCGTCCGTGTGTGCGCGCCGCCGCTCCCGTGCCCGCCGGGCCGGCAGGCGGGGTGTCGGTGATGCGGTGCCCTCGCGCTTTGGGTGCGGTGTGGTGCCCTTTCCCCCCCCCGGCCACGGGTTCCCCTGCCCTCTCCGTGCTCTTCCTCTCTCTGCTCGTCACCGCGCGGTGGCCTGCTTGCGCCCGTGTGCCCGCGCCGCCGTCCCGGATGGTGGCGGTTGGGTCGCGTCGGCGGCCGGCTTGGCCCGCCGGTGTCGGTCTTCCCGGTCGCTGCCGGCGTTCGCTGGTCGGGCGGCCTCGGTCTCCCGGATCGAGGTCCGCGCCTCCCTCCCTTCCCGCGCCCGCTCCGCGCCCACCCTTGTGTGCGCTCTCGGGGCCGGTCGGGCCCGCCCGGTCGTTCTGGTGTGCGGCGACCCGGGATCCGCCTCGCCGCCCTCGCTCCCCCTCGTTGGCTCCCCGTCTCCTCCTCGCCATCGCCCGCTGGCCGGGAGGGAGGGGTGGGGTTCTGCCCTCTCCTCGCTCACGCTCCTTGACGTCTGGTCCCCGTGGAGAGACAGACGGATGCCCCGGTTTGCCCGTGTT
>NW_027203518.1:0-10000 GCF_024711535.1 Dipodomys merriami | reverse complement strand
CTTCCTTCCTTCCTTCCTTCCTTCCTTCCTTCCTTCCTTCCTTCCTTCCTTCCTTCCTTTTTTACTTTCTCTCTTTCTTCTCCCCACCCCCCTCTCTCTCCTTTTTCTTTATTTTTTTGGGTGGGTGGGCAATACTGAGACTTGAAGTCAGGGCCTCAGCACTGTCACTCAACTTCTTCTTTTTTTCACATATGAATAATTTTACAGTTTATTTCATTAAAATTATATTCTCAGAAAGGTAAAAAATATATATTAGCTATTTCATCAAATGAAGTAATTATACTAACACATAACATAAGTTAGTGAAAGTTTTATCTGTCATGAATAGGACAAAAAGTATCATCAAACAACATTTCTAGGAATCACACTCAACTTCTTTTGCTCACGTCTAGCACTGTATCATTTGAACCACATCACCACTTCTGGCTTCTCTCTCTCTCTCTCTCTCTCTCTCTCTCTCTCTCTCTCTCTCTCTCTCTCTCTCTCTCCAGACACACACACACAGACACACACATGCATATACATACATATACACATATATTTATACACATACATACATATATATCTATCTATGCTTATATGTAGTGTGATACAAACATATATATATTTATTATTTTCAGTTTTTTTGTCGTCGGGTGTGAGGCTTGGACTCTGGGTCTGGGTGCTGTCTCTCTGCTCTTCATCTGAAGGCTCACTACTGTTCTGCCACTTGAGCCACAGGGTGCCACTGCTCCCCTTTTCTGTTTATATAGTGCTGAGGAATCGAACCCAGGGCCTCATGCTTGCAAGGGGAGCGAGCACTCTACCACTAAGCCACCTTCCTAGCTCTCCCCCCTTTTTTGGCCAGTCCAGCATGGAAGGCTCCTGCATCTTGTTTGTATGGACATACTCACAGCTGAATAACTGAGTTGTTTTGCTTAATAAAAAAAAAAATCCTGGTGTTGATATATGTGGAGGGGAAGGGAAAAAACAAATTGTTAAAACAGGGTTACAGGAGGACCCATTGAAACAATGAGATATACAAGTCGTTATGTCGAAAAACGAACTTTACAACTTTGGTGGGGGGACGGCGGGGGGGGGGGGAGGATACGAAGGGATGGGAAGGGGAAAAAAAGCAGGAGGCTACAATGCTTATAAGAAATGTGCTCATTATCTTACCCATGTAATTGTAACCCCTCTGTACAGTATTTTCACAATAAAAATATATTTAAAAAATATATATTTAAAAAAAAACTTGGTACAGTAGTCTAGAAACATGGTTGCTATTACAGCCTTCATTGGCTTAACTTGACCACTGTTTTCTCATTTAACAGCTTTTGGCGACAAGCATGATTATTTTTCGTGGGGTGGGGGTGACTGTTTTGAGGCTTTCCCAAATTTTTATGTCCAACAGGTTACCAGATCTAAGGAAAACCCAGAAGTTCGAGAATTAAGTAACTCTCGGGCTCAAACTACAGAGAAAGAAAAGGAGAAAGAGAGACCTATGGAGGGAAGGGGTTGGGGCGTTGGGGGGAGAGGTCATAGAAAGGAAAAGAAAACAGGGAAAAATAAAAACACAAAGTAAAGGTCGTTTTTAAGTGGAGGCCTGGACTCAAACCAGGCCACTGACTGAGGCTTCCTCATTATGGGATTTCAAAAGTGGGCCTTGGCTTCTTGCAGAAGTCATCTCGATGTGTTGGTATTCTGCTGTACATATCATTTGGAAGCGACTCTATCTTTTCACTCCATGGTGAATGTATTCACATATATGTTCCTATAGAAAACCAGTTTCGTGTGTTTTCTCTCACATATGCAAAAGGTACGTTTAAAATAGGGGAGACATTAGATCTCTGGACTGACTGCCTGGCTGGCTGCTTGGCTGGCTGCTTGGCTGGCTGCCTGGCTGCCTGGCTGCCTGGCTGCCTGGCTGCCTGGCTGCCTCACTCACTCACTCACTCACTCACTCACTCACTCACTCACTCACTCACTCACACACTCACACACTCACACACAGTAAGACCCAAAAGACAGGATAGATACTTTTAGGGGGAGAAACACCCACCGAGGCAAGGCCCAATGGTTATGTGCCCAGAAATGAAAGTGAAACCTTGAAAACACACAGAGGAAAAAGAAACAAAGTAAACTCTCTACCTTGAGCCTGTAGTAGGGTTTAAGAGATGATTCTGTTGGTTTCCCATGCATGCATGGGGGGGAGGGGGGGGTGCTTTGACCCATGCTCTGTTTCTTTTTAAAATTTACTTCCCTCCCCGGTGTAAGTTTCCTCCTTTCTTTGAGGAAACTCTTGGCTCCGTTCCCGCAGTATACTCATTGTTTGTGCAAAAGCTCAGAGGAAGGGAGCTGCTCTTTTCCCTTCCACCACCCACCCCCACCTATTAGTTTTCTTTCCTAATAACTGTTCGTTTATGAGGGACTGAAAAGTGAAGAAAATAGGATGTGTGGAGCCATTCATTAGGAAGCTGTCCGGCTGTCTTGTCTCTGAATTCCTGGTGGTGCTTTCCCAGGCCTCATTTCCCCCTGGAAATTATCCTGCTTGCCTCTGTGTTCAATTCTGGGAAGGAAGATAGGCCGAGATAAGGCAACCTCTTGGCACGAAGCTGGAACACACGGCCACCTCGCCTCACGGGTACACAGCCTAATCATCCTATCCCGAGGGTCCTCCGTCAACAGTTTCTTACAACGATTTTTATTAGTTTAGTGGCCCTACTGAGGTTGAAATTCAAGGCCTCAACTCAGGCAGGCCTGCTGGGGTGGGCGTGTTTGTTTCTTCTTCTTTCTCCTCCCTCCCCACCCACCCTCCCCCCCTCCGCCAGGGCGCTTAAGTCGTTGCCATGACGACATTTACAAGACAAAGGAACGTTGCCTGAAGTTCCTGAGTTGACTGGGGCTCCAGGCTTAAACCAGCCCACCCCACCCCCACCCCCGACCCGCCCTGCGTCCTCTGCGAAACACCCCGGCGGGGTGGGGGGTGGGGCGGCCAGCCCTCAGCTCCTGTAACTTCATTAGCGCGCGGGGTGGGGTGGGGGGGAGTGAATCAGCCTCCCCTCCCCCTCCCCATCTTTACAAAAGTGGCCTCTTTTGCCCTTGGGCAGGAAAAGTCTGTGCGCGCGCTCTCTCTCTGGTCTTTTTCTGCTGGGACCCTCCCTGCCTACCACCAGCAGCCACTGACTTCCTGCAAGCTGGAGTTGTCAGACTACTTCCACCCGCCCGCTGCCACTAGTATGCCTCCCGCCCAAGCCCGCCAGGGACAGAATGGGAGGGGCGGGCGGGGAAGCTGGCATGCTTGCCTGTGCTCTGCCCTCTGCCCCTCCGGGAGGCATGACTGTGACCGTGGGATGTCCCCGTGGCCGACCCCTACGCTCCCACCCTCTGGACGGAGGAGAGTGAGGGGAAAAAGGAGTTCAGGAGTCTTGTCTCCCCTCCATCTTCCCGCCTAGGTCAGGCCAGGATCTGCCTCTCTTCTCCCTGTCCCTGTTCCCCGTTCCTCTTAAGGAGTGACTGGAGAAACTGTCCGTCTGTGTTTGTGATTGTGATTAACATCGCAAAAACCTTCAAAGAATCTCAGATCGGTTAGAAGCCCGTTGGGTTTCACTTCTCAGGCGTGAGGGGTTGTTATCTCACCCTCCCTCTCTCCTTTGATTTTTTACAAATTGTTAGGGAAATGGTGACATACAGAACGGTTACAGTATGCCAGCCCACACCGGTGGCTCGCGTCTGTAATCCTAGCTGCTCAGGAGGCTGAGAGCTGAGGATCACGGTTCAAAGCCAGGCAGGGCAGGAAAGTCACCAGACTCTTATCTCCAATGAGGCACTAGAAAATCGGAAGTGGCGTTGTGGCTCAAGCGGTAGAGCACTCGCTTTGAGCTGAAGAGTTTAGGGACAGTGCCCAGGCCCAGAGTTTAAGACCCACCACTGACAAAAAAAAAAAAAAAAAAAAAAAGGATAGGAAAGATTACATTACATAAGTGAGGTAGGAAGAGTACATTTTTTTTTTTAATTAATAAGTTTTTTTTTTTTTTTTTTTTTTTTTTTTTTTTTTTTTTGTCGTTGGGCTTGAACTCTGGGCTTGGGCGCTATCCTGCCCGGGCTGGCTTTGAACCGTGATCCTCAGCTCTCAGCCTTCTGAGTAGCTAGGATTACAGGCGCGAGCCACCGGCGCCCGGCTAATGAGTTGTGTTAATTGTGAAAATACTTACAGAGTGGTTACAATGACACGAGCAAGGAAATGAGTACATTTCTTATCAAGCATTGTTGCCTCCTCCTTTGTTTCCATTCCTGCCCTCCCATCTCCCCCCACCCCCTAAAAAAGAGTACTTTTTTTTTTTTTGGACAATGTCACCCCTTCCCTGGCTCTCTCACAGGTTTTCCCTCCCTCAAGTTCTGTTTGTTCCCCACCCACAGGTTGTGTGTCAACATAGTGTCTAGTGAGTGCCACTGTTGCACTTCTTCATCCTGGGTCCCTCCATTTCTTGCCCCTCCCGGAAATAGATGAAGGAAGAAACAATGGGGGGGGGGGAGAAGAGAAAACAAAATAACATCGATGATAACAAACACAAAGAAAGGGGAAGACTTCTTGTTATATGATCAGAGGTATATAGGCATTGCACTTTGGTGAGCCTCATGTCTTCAATTAAGCAACCCAAAGGCCAGAAGTGGAGTTTTGGCTCAAATGGCAGACTGCCAGTCTCTTTTTTTTTTTTTTGGCGCGGGGGCGGGGGGGTCCGGTCGTGGGGCCTGAACTCTGGGCCTGGGCGCTGTCCCTCATCTCTTCAGGTTAAGGCTAGCATTCTACCACTTGAGCCACAATGCCACTTCCGGCTTTTTTTCTGCTTATGTGGTGCTGAGGAATCGAATCCAGGGCCTCACGCATGCAAGGCAAGCGCTCTACCACTGAGCCACCTTCCCAGCCCCAGAGTGCCAGTCTTGAGCACAAGAGCCAAGGGACAGCACTCAGGCTCTGAGTTCAAGCCCCAGGACTGACTGGGGCGTGCACACACACACCCTGCACCCCTTGATCTTTGCTGCTGTTTCCTACCACACAGGCACAGGCACGTATGGCAGCATGTGATCTACCTCCCCCCCTCCCCCCACACACACTTTGCACTGCCGCCACCACCACCGCCGCCGCCACCAACTATAGCAACAGACTTCCTAGGCTTCCCCTCCACCACCACCACCCCCTCCGCCCCGGGCCCTAGTTTAGATCGATGAACCAAAGTGTCCCCACTGCACGTTCGGCTCTGGCAAATATCAGATAGGATTACAGTGATGAGGAGAGAGGAGCGACTGCCATGGATTGACTGTAGGGCCCAGAGGACAGAATGCCAGCCCAGGCCCCATTCATAGGTCAAGCCAGGAAAATGTTTTTTGTTTTTGTTTTTGTTTTTGATTTCCGGTCTCTCTCCACACCCCATGTGTTTTGTCTGTCTGTCTCTCTGTGCCATAGGGGTTTGCCATTCATGACCTGTGTGGGCGGGGATGTGCGTGTGTGTGTGTGTGTGTGTGTGTGTGTGTGTGTGTGTGTGTGTGTGTGTGTGTGTGTGTGTGTGTGTGTGTGTGTGTGTGTGTGTGTGTGTGTGTGTGTGTGTGTGTGTGTGTGTGTGTGTGTGTGTGTGTGTGTAGGGGGAGGTGTTCCTTCCTCACAAGACCTTCCTAAGTGTCTTGATCGATCTTGGGCCTGACGTTCTTTTTCCTTGTTTTGGGGTGCCACCTACTGGACACCGTGTGGAGTGACAGGGAATGATTCGGTGCTGATGGCGGGGGCTGGCGACTCTCGCGAGAGTCCGAGAGACTCTCGCGAGAGTAGCGATGAGGTATCGCCGGCTCTCTTCTGCGGCTTTATTTATTTACAACGAAACAAAACGAAACAACAGCAAACAAGGAAATGTTCTTGAAGGGAGGGCCGAGCGGAGGGAGAGGGGGGCCCGCAGGGGGTGTTTTTTTTCGTTATTTTCTGGACACGGAATTCGTTTGGATATTATGTCTTACGAGCAAACTGTACCAGTTTATTTACGGTTGTAATTTTTTTTTTTTTTTTTTGGATCCGGTCGTGGGGCCTGAACTCTGGGCCTGGGCGCTGTCCCTCAGCTCTTCAGCTCAAGGCTAGTGCTCTACCACTTGAGCCACAGCGCCACTTCCGGCTTTTTTCTTTTTGCTTAATGTGGTGCTGAGGAATCGAACCCAGGGCCTCAGGCATGCAAGGCAAGCACTCTACCACTGAGCCACCTTCCCAGCCCCTACGGTTGTAATTTATATACGGTACCACAAATGTCTTTACGTCCGTATTATGAAAAAGGGTCCCACGGCTGCAGTGGGTGAAAGATTGAGACGGGAACATTTCTAAAGGAGTGCCAAGAAAATGGAAAACAGGCAATGCAATAGTTTAGGGAGAGTTATAAATATCAAGTGCTGCCCTAGGTGAAATTTCATGCAAATGTCCTCACCCACTCAGGTAAACTTTTTATATAGGTATCAGAATACAATTTCTTGAACTATATAGACTTTTATTCACTTGATTTCCCTTAAGTAAATTAAAATAACTGGCTGTTGACAGGGCACATCTGGATATTTCTATCGGCCCCATAGAGATAATCTGTTACATTTTAGGACATGGTAGATTATATTTGCTATTTCCCCAAATGGACTTTACAAAAGCCATCCGTGGCCCCAAAGATGTTTCTGGACCTCTCATCATGTGTGACTAAATAGGCCTCAGTGAATTAAGCTGAGAAAGCTGCAAAACAAAGCAGATCACTTCAGTTATGGAATATTAAGAGAATAAAAGTAGCTTTATACCACTGGATCTTTAGTGAGAAGGTAGAATAAAAAGAAGAGAAAAATATTGGAGGATGCAATATAAGCCAATTGAAACGTATCCAACCGCGGATCTGGCTTTGAAGTGGCTATTGACTAGTGTGGTCCTAGACCATCGTGTCCAGAAGGATACATCGATGTGTTTTGAAAGATCCTAAACCAAATGTACTTGTGATCATGACCCAAAGCGTGAGGACAGGTACATTTCTGTCCTCCTAATTCCAGCTTTGGTCCTCACACGTCCGGTTGTTATAATACGTTCACAGTCGTGCCACTTACGGATATTACGTCTTGTGTCTTCTCTGCAATATCTTAAATGCTCAGAGAAGTTACACCTTCTGACAAAAGGACAGTATGTGTGTCACACACACGGGGACACACACACACTCTGTTTGCCCGGAGTGCTGTGTAGCTTACCATGTCCAGTTATAGTTTAGGTCTAGCGTCCACGTAGGAGAGAAAACAGGTGCCGTTGGTTGGTCGGTCTGTCTGTCTCTCCGCCGGTCTGTCTTCCCCTGGCATCACCTGTTCTAGGTTCTTCTCCGCCGCCGCCGGCACCCCCCCCTGCCCCCCCCCCCCCCCCCCCCGCTCCTAGTCCATCGGTCCATCCATCTACTTCCCTGTAACTGACATAATCTTCTTCTTCTTCTTTGGGGAATGGATGAATAAACTTTTACCTTGTGGATATTGTACACACACCCTAAGGTGTGTTGACGGAATAGAGTGTTTACCATGCCTGACCCCCTGGCTCTGCCTCTCTACCCGTCTGCGATGCGATGTGTGTGCTGGGGCGCTTCTGCCCGCATATGTTCCCAGTGCGAACTCCAAAGAGAAGTACGCCCGCCGGGCCTGTGGGTTCTAACCATGCTTCACCCCCCCCCCCCCGGGAGATAGGATCGCCCCTCTGACCCCCCCACTCTGTTTGGGCCGGGGCCCCTCATCTGTCTCTCCCTGTCTTTCCTCCTAGGGTTCCCTACCTGCCCTCCCCCCAGCCCCGCGCGCGCGCGCACACACACACACACACACACACACACACACACACACAGAGTCACAGACACACACACACAGAGTCACAGACACACACACCCACACCCACTGTGCACCGCCACACTCGGGTCCAGGTCCTCCACCACAGGCATGTGAGTGAAGATGCCTCTACCCTCCAACACCTGTGTGTCGGGTTCAGATTCACCGCCTCATGCCCCGAATCCTGCTCCAGAGAGAGTGGCAGAGCCTATTAGAAAAGGCTAGCTGTTTTTTTGTTTTTTTTTTGTTTTTTTTTTATTTTTTTTTATTTTAAGGTAGTCCCATTTGTCGAGTCTCTCTCCAATTTGTTGTGACCCTGGGACTCTGTTCAGGAAGTTCCTTCCTGTGCCTATTAGTTCAAGTGTCTCTCCTACTCTGTCCTGCAGTAGTTTCAGAGATTCAGGTTTAATGTTAAGGTCTTTAATCCATTTTGAGTTGATGTTGGTGCATGGTGATAGGCTGGGGTCCACTTTTAGTTTTCTGCATGTGGCTGCCCAGTTTTCCCAGCACCAGCGGTTGAAGAGGCTGTGTTTCTTCCATTGTATGTCTTTGGCTCCTTTGTCGAATATCAGCTGGCTGTAGGCCTGTGGATTTATTTCTGGATCTTCTATTCTGTTCCATTGGTCTTCGGGTCTGTTTTTGTGCCAGTACCATGCTGTCTTTGTTATTATAGCTCTGTAGTAGAGTTTGAAGTTCGGCATGGATAGCCCTCCCATATTGTCTTTATCCCCTAGAATTGTTTTGGCTATTCTAGGTCTTTTGTTGTTCCATATGAATTTTTGGACTGTTTTCTGTATTTCAGTGATGTACGTCATTGGGATTTTAATAGGAATTGCGTTGAATTTGTATATTAGTTTTGGAAGTATTACCATCTTTACTATATTAAGTCGGCCTATCCAGGAGCATGGGAGGTCTTTCCATTTCCTAGTGTCTTCTGCAATTTCTTTCTTTAACTTTTTATAGTTCTCATTAAATAGTTCTTTTACATCTTTGGTTAGGTTAATTCCTAAATATTTTATTTTTCGGGAGGTTATTGTGAATGGGGTTGCTCCCTTTATTTCCCTCTCTTCCTGTACATTATCAGTGTATAGGAAGGCAACTGATTTTTGTGGGTTTATTTTGTATCCTGCTATTTTGACGAAGAGAGTTATGATTTCTAAGAGATTCGGGATGGACTTTTAGGGATCGTGGAGGTATAGTATCATGTCGTCTGCAAAAAGGGATAGTTTAACTTTTTCTTTCCCTATGCGGATCCCTTTAATGTCTTTTTCTTGCCTTATTGCCCTGGCTAAGGGTTCTAGGACTATATTGAAGAGGAGTGGAGACAGTGGGCATCCTTGCCTTGTTCCTGATTTTAGGAGAATTGGTTGTAGCTTTTCCCCATTAAGTATAATATTGGCTATTGGTCTGTCATAAATGGCTTTTATTGTTTTTAGAAATGTTCCTTCTATTCCTATTTTCTCCAGAGCTTTTAGCATGAATGAATGTTGAATTTTGTCAAAGGCCTTTTCTGCCCAGCCAGCGGCTCTCGTTTGGCTTTCCTGTCATTTAGTGATGGGTGAGTGGACTCACGCTTCCCATGGCGCTGTCACCGTGGTTTTCCAGACCTGTGTGCGTGACGTGTACCTACCCTCTCTGTGTTAGAAGAAACCTCCCCTGCCCTTTCCCTGCCTGTGAAGGGGGGGGGGCGGGTGGGGGCGGGGGGAGGGAGCGTGTTGTGGGGCGGGCGGGCGGCGGACTTTCACAAGTGAGCGGGGTGCCTCCCGAGGGCTCGTCTCTTGCTGGAGCCGACCCATCTTTGGGAGTTTTTTGTTGTTGTTGTTGTTGTTGTTGTTGTTGTTTCTTTCTGGTTTCCATCTGGGGGAAAAAGAAAACAAAACGTACAAACACCCCCCCCCCCCCAAAAAAAAAAAAAAAAAAGACGGGCGGGCAGACGGTGGGACGAGCGCTCACTTGCCCTTTTCTGGCCATGTTGGGTGGGGGTGGGGGTCTTGCCACGGGCGGCGGAGGTCGTGCGGGTGGCCGGTTCGTTTTCTCTCGTGGTGCAGGCCTGCCGTCTTTGCCGCCCCTTCCTGCTTGGGACCGATCCCGACTTCCCGGTTCTCGGGTTCGGGCCGCTCCGTTCGGGCGACTCCCGTCCTGGTTCCTGGTTTCACTTTGGTCG